>NC_091825.1:86592500-86892500 GCF_038994185.2 Dermacentor albipictus
TTTCTGCGTTGAAGCACAAAAGTAACTGGAACACCAAACCATTTCGCCGCATAGTTCGGGAATTTATATCTCGTAAATGGTGTCATCCTGAGAATTCGTTGTAAGTGGATTAGCCTCAGATCAGCCCCGGCTAGAATTTGAAAATTGCAATATGTGCCATATTATAATTATTTAAAACATAATTAGTAAATTTTTGTTAGTTATTCGGCTATGCATTTCAATTTTTGTGAACGTAATGTCCACCACTTCGAGCAGAACAGCTGATGGACTAAAATTAGGCTATCTGCCACATGAAATTTTCAAAAAATTTTGAAAGTGTTCGCATAGACACGTGGTATAGTGAATGTGATTTCTATGCCGAGCCCCTAGCGAGGTATCTGTGTATAAGCGGCGCTAATGTTGCTGCACGAAAGTATTTTACGTGAATAAATTACTCAGAAAGGAAAGTTCATGAGTTGATCCCCGGGTTCATTCTAGTCTTCCAAACCAAATTTTCTTTTAATACCTGGCATTTCATTTCGCATAGACGAGCCAAACTCAGTACCGCTTCAGATTGTTTTAAGGTTGCGTTCCTGGATTTTAGACATCCGGGTAGCTTTGTCTATATATTGAAGATTTAGTCTACACAGAGAAAAGAGAACACAGAGAATGAGAAAGCGATAAGAAGGAGATGACGGTCATGAAAATACACACCATGGCAACAGGTTGAGCTTAAATCAGGGAACCAAGAAAGCTCTGTAAAGGGTCGCAAGTTGTCCTCTACGCTGCGGGAGATCACAGGACCACATTACACACGGACGTGGCACTGCTGCAGCCGGCACTTAAACGCCGTAAAAGCTTGAACTAGAGTTACCCGCAAATGTTCATTCCGTGCCGTTGCAAGGGCTTTCGAAGACAGCTTTAGTGGATCGCCTAATGTCTAGTGCAGACTTCTTCACGACCACTTCGCTTATAGCAAGCACTTATAGCAAGCACCAAGAGAGAGCAGTGCCGAGAATCCAGCCATTTACCTTCTTTTAAGATCGTGTTGCACTGTTATTTGGTGTGGCAAAGCTCCTTAATTCGATGCTTCGCCTAACATTCGAGACCTAAACTAAGCTCTGCAAAACTGCAATCACGGCCTGCGACCAAGACTTAGCTAACAGTCTGCAATCTGCCTGCACGAACCGGAAATAAAAAAAAAAGTGAAGACACTTGCGCCGCTATGCTTGCGTTGTCTGACAGACACTTTATAAATTTTCTTAGCTCGTTAAATTTCTTTCTTTATTTTCTTTCTGTTTAGTAAAGAGTAGAAGCTCAAGCTCCCAAACTGAGTAGTCAGAGTTTCGTAAACCTGCTGCAATTACAGACCTTTTCAGACGTATTAAATATGCATGGGCCACTTTCAAGCCATTATCGTCTCTTGACATTCTCGAATACCGCAGCTATTCTAGAACGTCCCTATACTCAAGACGGCACCTCGACTCACTATTGATCATGATGATTTATTTGCATCCCCTTTGAAATGTGGCGGTGAAAAAAATTTTCTCCTAGCGTGCTTGACTTAATTAGATGCTATGCAAGCTTTCCATTCTAGCATCTTGGTATACATTTCCTTAATCTTTTTTTTCCTGAGGACTTCTCTATCTACCTTGTACCGCTTGCTGAAAGTTTATGGCAGCCTTCGCGCGTAAATTCTTAAGAAGCTCACCATCTTGATCAGTCAGTCAACATTCTTTAGTCGAGGTGGAGTGTTGAGCGGGGGGACATCCTAGATTACTAGGGATGATAATTTGGCGTCGCTGCATTAAGGCACTCTTCAGTCTCGAAGGACTCGCTCTGTGCCACACGTATTGTGTTTTATTGATTGTGGTAAAGGCAGTCATCCATTTGGCCGCTTATGCATACTCTATTTCCTTTATTCTTGCTGTATTTATTTTTATTTTCGCACTCAGGAGTGCACTGCTCAGCGTATGTTAAAGGGCCCCTGAACCACACAGAGATCAAATAGTTCTCATATAGTGGCTGCTGTGTCAGTACCCAATGTACAGCTGCCGGATGTTCAACACGAAAGTGTTTTCTGCCGGGCTCCAACGACCATGTACGTACGAGACGCAATCATCATTACGCAATATTTCTGGCACCCCTGATGGCGATATTTCACCATTTCGTGACTACCTATAATGCTTACAAAAGCAGGAATAGAAAGGTGAGCAAGGTTTGGTTTATTAAAGGAACTGTGCTCTTGATGGCGCATATATGTTGCAATAAGGCACTTTCGTATTGCCTGTTCTATCACAGCGTAACTTTCTATAAAACAAAGCTGCAGCCTGGACACTTATAGGGTTAGCAATTATGGTAAGGCCTGGAACTATCTTTCCTGGTTTAACTCAGGCGGCGTCTACAGCCGACGGCGTTCCCGGCGCTATTTCTAAGACGATCCCTAACAATCGTCTCGGCTCGGTGTCTCGGCCGCGGCTCGCGCTGTTTCACGCGTCTGCTCAATTTCAAATATTTCTATGGCACTGCATGCGCGATGCCACCGGGACTCTAAAGGTGCAATTTGATGTCATACGCACTCACTCTTGCGTCAGATGTACCTACGATGCCTGGTAGCCTCTGGGATGCTGTTTCCGTTGTACACCAGCATAGGTATCGCGTGCTTGTTATCGCTGTTCTTGCTTCGGCCTTCGAGTAAAACAGCATTTAATAAAAGACTGCGCACATTTATACATTTCTATAAGCGAATATGCAACAAAACTGTCACTGCTTCTTAGAATGCACGTTTCCCTTTCGTGTTACTACCAGTTCCTCTGAAAGACATATTTTTTTTATTGATGCTGTAGTAGCAACCTTCAGGTGTTTTATGAGCGAGTACACAGTCACCACCCCCCGCAGGGGCGTCTGCGTCAGCAGGCGTTTGGTGTGTTGCGACACCACGTACCCGAGCACACGCGGGTTGCACCCTCCCGCGTATAGCCGTGCGCGGCTTAGCCGTGTATGGGGAAAAGGGGATCCTGGGGGTTGAGCCGATGCTGGGTGTTTGGACCTTTAAGGCCCCCCGGCGGAGGCAACACACCTCTTCGGCCTCGGCTTCACATAGACGGCACCTCCAGACTGACCCACCTGGAGGAAATCGGCAGTCGCCTTTTCCTGTCCTCCTCTCCAATCTTCGTCTTTCTCTCCCACTTTCCCATCTTTCCTGTCTTCTCTTCGCTTCTTATTACTTCCGTATTTCCTGGCGGCAAGGGTTAACCGTGTGTGATATATTCAACCTTGGGTATATACATTAGGTTATAGTGGCGCTGCATAGCTGGCGTCTGCAGGTTTCTTGGAACCTGTAGCGTCCCCTTGTTGGGCTCCGTGATGGGTGGCTACCACCGCCACCGAATTTTGAAACCATCCAATGGCAGAAGCGTTCCCGCGACTTTCAGATCGGCCTCTGAAAAGAGGTCGCACCGAAGCAACTTTTCAGTTCTTTTTAAAACAAAGCCAAGACACATTTGCGAAATACCATGTTCTTCATAGTGAAGGCAACACCACCGTTAGAAAACTGTCACCATTCATAGTATCGAAATGCCTAGCAAATACAATTGGAGCTGGCTACAAAGCCTCGAAGATGGCTAGCCGAGACCTCCTCCTTGAACTAACCAAAAAAGATCAACTTGAAAAACTCGCTGAACTGACCACTATCGGTGACATCAAAGTGACAATCTCTCCACATCGCTCACTCAACACTAGCAGGGGAGTTATATCTGAAGAAGACTTCTTGAACCTCAGCGACGAAGAGCTCCTCGAAGGATTTCAGGAGCAAAACGTAATTAAGGTCCAGAGAATCACACTGCGACGAAATGACCAACAGATTCCGACAAAACATGTGATTTTGAGATTTGGTAGTAGCACTGTCCCTAGTTCACTCGACGCAGGATATCTGAAAATCAACGTCAGACCGTACATACTCAACCCAAGGCGCTGTTTCAAGTGCCAGAGGTTCGGGCATGCATCTCAATCATGCAGAGGAAAGGAAACATGCGCGAAGTGTAGTGGCAACGACCATCCATCTGACAACTGCAATGCTCCCGCACAATGTGTCAACTGCAAGGGCGATCATCCGGCTTACTCGCGGAGCTGCCGTTGTTGGAAAAGAGAAAAAGAAATAATTGCAATCACAGTAAAGGAAAAGATTTCATTCTACGAAGCGAGGAAAAGGCTAAGGCACTTACCTCAAGCAAGCTATGCCAGTGTGATGCGGCAGGGGGCAGCGCCACACCGGTCTCAGGAATCTACAGGGTCCACGTCCGGAACTCCTGCAGAAACCCCAACCGCCCCCTTGGCGGCTGCAGCCAGTGCCGCTCCACCAGCAACGAATACGGGCCCGCAGATAACAGTGCCGCAGGGCCCGAAGTTGAAGCGTACCCCACGGCCCGAGACGCGCGTCTCGGCGCCTGGCTCTCGATCCTCCAGTGCCTCGGAAAAGGCGATGGAGGTCGATCCAAAAACCCCGGCGTCATTGGCGCGAAAAGACCCGCGCTCCTTGGAGCGCACACAGAAGGAGAAACATATCCTAACTTCTGTGAGAAAGGGAAAGGTAACCTGAACGGTTACCGCCCTTCATAAGAGTAATCAGCTTTTAAATAGATGTCACCTACAATTTGTAAGCTCACACACATAAGTATTTTTTCCCAATTCCAATAAGATGGCTTTTATCATTCATTGGAACTGCAGAGGCCTAATCCACAATCTAGGTGACATCAAAGACATCATAAATAAATTATCACCACTAGCATTCTGCCTTCAAGAAACAAACCTAGGACCCAAACATACACATTTTCTTAAAGATTTTACTGTCATAAGAAAAGACCGCGAGCACTCCAGTCGTTTATCAGGAGGTGTCGCTATTGTCGTCCAAAGCGGCATTCCCACACTGAACGTTTCATTAAATACTCCGTACGAGGCAGTAGCTATCACCGTTTTGTCATTTAAGACTGTCACCATCTGTTCATTGTACATTCCTCCCCATAGCCATTTCAAAACTCGAGATTTAGAAGATTTAATTGACCAGCTGCCAGAGCCTTTTGTTTTAGTTGGAGATTTTAATGCTCACTGCACTCTTTGGGGTAGCGATAAGAATGACCAAAGAGGGCAACTTATCGAAGATTTTATTTTGACTAATAACATCTGTCTTTTAAATTCAAATGCACCAACTCATTTTTCACCGAGTTCACGTACTTTTAGCTGCATCGATTTAGCATTCTGCTCTCCCGACATTTTTACCGATTTTAAATGGGATGTACTGGAGACGTCATATGGCCGTGATCATCTACCGGGTATAATCAACCTCACCTCAACACTACCCATAATATCTCACAAACCGCGCCATTGGAAACTACAAATGGCAGACTGGTCTGTTTTCACAGAAAGTGCCAGGCTAGAGGAGCTGAGTTTAACAGATTTAAGCATTGACGAAATTAATGAAAAATTTACTAACTGTATTATTTCTGCAGCCGAAAAGGCCATTCCGCAATCTTCTGGCATTGTTCCTAAAAAGCTTAATCCTTGGTGGTCACATGAATGCACCGTAGCTAAAAAGCAGCAAAATAAGGCCTGGGGAATCTTACGCAGGTACCCAACATATAACAGCCTTCTAAATTTTAAACAAGCCAAAGCGAAAGCTAGATATATCCGGAGACAGGCAGAAAAGTCTTCCTGGCAAAAATATGTATCGACAATTAATAGCACCGTCACATCCAAAAGGATGTGGGAACAGGTCAGGAAGTTTAAGGGGGACTACGCATCATACACCATACCGATGCTTACACCTTCAGGCACTCAAACAACACTACAAGAACAAGAGAATATACTTGGGGAACATTTTTATAACATCTCTAGCTCGGCTAATTATTCAAACACGTTTTCAAAATACAAACTGTCAGCAGAAAAGGAGAAGCTACCAACTGCTTGTGTGTCAAGGGATGAATACAACGCTCCATTCACGGTACAAGAACTTAACCGGGTCCTCTGTGCTGGCAAAACAACTACAGTAGGTCCCGACAGGATCCATTATTCCATGCTTGCACACCTGTCCCAAGCATCCGTAGAGGCTCTCCTTGAATTTTTTAACAAAGTATTTGAATCTGGAAGCATGCCAAAGAGTTGGAAAAACGCAATAGTTGTGCCTTTTTTAAAAACAGGTAAATCCCCCACATCCCCAAGCAGCTTTCGACTCATTGCCCTGACAAGCTGTTTGGCGAAATCATACGAAAGTCTCGTAAATGTAAGTTTAACTTTCACGCTTGATACATGGAACTCCATTGATTTTCACCAGTGCGGCTATAAAAAAGGGTGTTCAACGACAGACCACCTCGTCCGACTTGAACACGAAATACGTGAAGCATTTTTACACAAACAGCACTGCCTGGCAGTGTTTTTCGACCTAGAAAAAGCGTACGACACCACGTGGAGATTTGGAATCTTACGTGACCTCGCCTCATTAGGAATCCGTGGCAAAATGCTAAATTGTCTGGCTGATTTTATGTCCAATAGAACATTCCAAATCCGTCTAGGCACTGTGCTCTCGCGCACATTTATCCAAGAAAACGGCGTGCCACAAGGTTGCGTACTTAGCACAACACTCTTTATAGTAAAAATGAACTCTGTCAACAACGTCATTCCAAACTCTGTTGTGCACTCCATATACGTCGATGATCTGCAAATAGCGTGCCGCGCCTCGAACTTACGAACATGTGAAAGGCAGCTCCAGATAACAATAAATAAACTAATGGAGTGGGCTGAGAAAAATGGTTTCCGCTTCTCTACTCAGAAAACTGTTACAGTGCTTTTTTCGCAAAAACGAGGGTTGTATTTAAACCCAGATTTGAAAATGAATGATGTCGCGCTGCCGGTCAAACAAGAATATAAATTCTTGGGAGTAACCTTTAACAAAAAACTAAACTTCCTATCCCACATTAAAACACTAAAGATTAAGGCAAATAAAGCATTGAATATCCTCAAAGTTTTATCTCATAAGCACTGGGGTTCCGACCGAACCTGTCTTTTACGTATTTACCGGTCTCTTGTGCGTAGCCTTTTAGACTACGGCTCCGTGGTTTACGGTTCAGCCAGACAGTCCTACATCAAAGGACTTGATCCGGTACATAACCTTGGACTGCGACTGGCAAGTGGTGCCTACCGAACTTCACCTATTCCAAGTTTATACGTCGACTGTAATGAACCCTCCTTACAGCAGCGCAGAGCATTCCTCACATTTTCCTACGTACTGAAAATTCAGTCATCACCCCAACACATATGCTACACCATCCTCACACAATGCAACACACGCTTACACTACACAAATAAACCGAACACGATTAGGCCACTTGTCCTGCGGTATGAGCAATACTGTCGGGATTATGGCATTCCCCACGAAGTCCTCCGGGTTGCCAAGAAACCACAACGGTTGGCCCCGTGGTACGATTTCACACACCTATGTGATTGGACGTTAACACATCTAAAGAAAAGAGACATCCCACACGAACACATTATACAAGAATTCCATGCACTTCAAGACAAATATAAAAATAACATGCAATATTACACTGATGGCTCTAAAACAAAAGATCACGTGGGTGTGGGGGCCATAGCGGAAAATTGGGAAACAAGTATTCGATTACCACAACACGCTTCTGTTTTCACGGCTGAAGTTTACGCTATCTGGGTTGCTGTTAAAAAGATTATAACTGATAAACAGAAACATGCAGTCATATACACTGACTCTTTAAGCTCACTGAAGGCTCTACAATTGAAATCTGAGTGTCAACCCCTGATAGGAGACATTTTAAACATGTTGGTCCTTAACGAATACGAGAGGTCAATTCGTTTCTGTTGGGTCCCAAGCCATGTTGGGATACCAGGTAACGAAGCAGCTGATAGATGTGCATTGATGGCAGCGCACAAAGATATTACAAACACGAAACTCCCATATAATGATAGCATCCGTGCAATTAGAAAAGCCTTCACGGTAAAATGGCAACGCGAATGGGACCGTTGTGCGGACAACAAACTACATCTCACGAAACCCATAGTTTGCGAATGGAAGTCATGCTATCATCAGGAGCGGTTCATCGAAGTAGTTTTATGCCGACTACGCATTGGGCACACACACCTCACGCACAATTACTTACTTACGAAAGAAGACACACCAACATGCGAGAAATGTCAACAGCCACTAACAGTTATGCACATATTACTCACATGTACGCAGACTGAAACACACAGACGAGCACTTTTTCACAGATTATATCCACTACACATACCTTTACAACCTGCTCTAATTTTAGGTGATGATCCGCTAGTCCCATTATGTGACGTCCGTAAATTTCTACACGACACTGGATTTTTACATAAAATATAGATTAACAAAGCCTTTTCCTGCATAAACTTGATTTTAAAACACCTCGTGTTTGGCGCAGCATAGCCTCAGCCGCTTTTGCGCCATTAAACCCCATTTAACTAACTAACTAACAGTCACCACGGTTTCTCGCTCGCTTTCGCTACTCTAGGCCCAGCCGGTTTAGTATCCTGGTAACGTACTTTCACCAACTACTCAGTGGCTTCGGTAGTGCGATGCGAAGCCCGACGGTGCGGGATGAAATCCCGGTCGTGGTGGCCGCATTTCGATGGTGGCGAAACGCGAAAAAACGTCCCTTTGCCATGCATTGGTTGCGCGTTACTGTACTCCAGAGGGTCAAAATAGATTCGCAGCCCCCCACAACGATGTGTCTCATAATAATATCGTTGCTTTGGAACGTCAAACCTGAATATTTTATTTTACTTTCACGAACTCCGCGCAGTGTAGCAGAGGCTATAGGTCACGCTAACAAAACAGAAATTTCCTCCATTGCTCACCGCTATTCGCCCTTCACGCGATCTGGATTGAACGGAAACTTGACGAAAATATTAGTGGCGCACAATGGGGGAGCCACCCGCGCACTCTTCTCAACATACATGCCACGTTGACGCTATCATCTTTCGTCAGTTGATCAATCGACAGCTTTTACCTTGGTCAAGTCGCGCGCAGGACGCTGCGGACGTCACGACGTGCGAACAAAGGGTCGAGAAAGCCCGGAAAGGAGAAGGTGACTGTTTATTGAATTTGTGACCACCCCGCAGTCCTTCCACGGTCACGTCTGCGACAGATGATCGTCGCAGTACAGTCTACAAGATTCGCGTGTTTCTTTGATGTGCGTAAAGAAATGTAGGAAGTGGTTTACGGTCCCTTGAAGAAGTGGGGTGAAATTATGCTGACACATGCAGTAAGATGAAAACAGCGCTCCGTTTCTCTTTTTTTTCCACAAACGTTATCACACCCATCACCAACTGAATGCGCCGATCATCGTAGGGTAGCCTAGTTCAAGTGCTTAGTTCTGTACCCTCCACCGATATATCTAGCATTCGCTTCATAATCTATTGCGATAGGAATTATACGAACAATCCAGGTGAATTATCGTTTGCCACTCTCACCGTGAAGTTTTGTATAAATTCCAAGCTCGGCAAGATCCTATAGCGCCTTGTGCGCCGTATGCTACGGGCGCGAGAGAAATGTTGCGAGGGGGAGCCTAGAAAGGGCAGTGGCTTAATGCGCGCCATCTTCCCGCAACCAGTGTTGGAGCTTACTTGCACAAACTGCATGCTGGGTGGGGAGAGCACACGACGACGCTGTTCGCTCTGTTGTCACCTCAGCTCTGTAATTTTCGCATAGGTTTTGCTATTCATTAAGTGAATTATTTATATCCTTGGAAGACGGCCGCATCTTTAAGGAGGTACTGTCCCTATGGGAAGGGTACGGCTGCTCCGGCGCCGGCATCTTTAAAGGGACAGCGCTATCCGAAGGAAGCCAGCGTGGCGGAGGCGGCCATGGCCTCGCAAGGTGTGGAGCTGCCAGACATCAGGGACGATAAGCAGTCCAGTGCGTCATCATCGGTCAGTGGGGACGACACAACTATCGTCGACCCTGACGAGGAAGTGGCTGATATGGCGGAAGTGGACAGCGACGGCTTCAAGGTGGTGAGTCATCGGAAGCAAAGAACGGTCGGAATCCCAGTGGTAGTTTTGCCAACAGAGAAAGGTGTTGATTTGAGAGAGCGGAACCCTATCAGGCTCTTTGAAGCCATTAAGGAACTGCTGGGATCTGCCCCGATTCGCAGCCGCTTCACATCGCAAGGCGCGCTTTATTTAGATGTCGCAACGGAAGAGCAAGTTGACATTCTGCTCCGGTGCTCTAAGATTGGGGACATAAGAGTTAATGCCCGGCTGCCCCACTCCTACATGACTAACACATGTGTCATTAGGGGAGTACCAGTGTGGTATTCGGAAAGCGACCTTCTTGACTACTTGAAACCGCAAGGGGTTCTGCACGTGAAACGTCTCATGCGCCGGGTGGAGACTCAAGAAAAAGAATGGGCAGCGAAACCTACTAACTCTGTTGTGATAACGTTTGCTCCTAACACCGAGCGCCCCGAAAACATTGACCTCGGTTTTACCAAGCATGCAGTCAAAGAATTCGTTGAACCTCCTCCCCGATGCTTTAGGTGCCAACGCTTTGGGCATGTAGCTAAAGTTTGCATCAAAGATCAACGTTACAAACGATGCGGTGGCGGCCACGATTACAAAGCCTGCAAGGCAGATTTTGCTTGCGCTAATTGTGGTGGTGACCATCCAGCGAGTTTTGGTGGCTGCCCCTTCCGTGTAAGCGCCTTACACCGCCGAGTGTCCTTCATTAGTGGTCCCAAACCACAACCTACTGAGAAGCGGATACCTGGAAGTGACGAGTTCCCGGCGTTAGATTCGGAAGTTGAGTTCCCTGCGTTAGAGTTGGACGTTCGTAGCGTGGTAACCAGCAACGTCAGAGAGCGACCTGAGCCTAGCAAGACGGCAAAGTCCTCTGTGGGTGAGTCGGTTGTTCGATCTGCTGCAGCAAAAAGTGTCCAAGTTTCTCAGCGACCAGACTCGACAGCCAGACAGCCGGACAAGTTGCACAGCCAGACTCGACAACATGGAGGACATTCCCTCGCCTCAAAAGAGATGAAGACACCAGCTGAAGTGGCCAAGACTGGGTCCAAGTCCGCAACCTTTGTTGAAGTTGTGAGGCAGTGCGTACAGCAAAATAAGGAGCTTAAAAATCAGGAACTGTCCGACCTTCTGCGAGTTTTGTTTGAAGTCCTGCGTTCATATGTTCAAGTGATGCAGACTGGCACCCTGAAGAACTTTCTACAGCTCGTTCTTTCCTTTGAGCCCATGATTACCACCTTCGCAGCGACCTTCACCTTCTAATATGGCTAGTCTTCTTCAACCTCGTGCAACAAAAAATCACCGAAAAGTGCCGTTTATTATGCAATGGAACTGCGCTGGGATTATAAGTCGATTAGCAGAACTTAAATTATTTCTGAAAGATACGTGTGTTCCAGTATTAGCCCTCTCGGAGGCTGGCCTACCAAGCGGGAGATCTTTAACTGGATATGTCGCCCATAAGAATTGCAGCATAAAGTCATTTCCCGCGGGAAGCGCTGCCCTTTACATACGAAGAGAGATTCCTCATGTGGCTTTGAACGTCACCGATCTTTGCACCGACAGTATTGAGGTAGCGGCTGTGAGGATACGTCTTGGCTTCCAAACTCTTTCTATTGCATCCGTATACGTGTCTCCGCGGAAGAAGGTAGCAATGGACTTGTTTCTGCAGCAGCTTTGTGACCGTTGCCCGGCGCCCCGAATTATCTGCGGGGACTTCAACGCCCATCACTCTCTCTGGGGTGACAGGAACACAGATTCCCGCGGACGCAAACTTGTAGAAGTTATCGATAGTTTGGACTTGTGCGTGGCCAATGACGGAAGTCCCACTTTCTTCCGGCCTCCAGCCTCAGCCACATCAATAGACCTAACCTTGCATTCATCTGACGTTCGCGTGAAGTGGTCAACTGCACCTGACCGCATGGGAAGTGATCACTATCCAATTTTTGTGTTTACTGCCGACTTCCACTTGCGCGGCTCTAAAATTAGCCATGTTGTTAATTGGGACAAATACAGGGAGCAACTTACATGTGTTTCTGGTGATGTGATTGACAAAATGATTTCTGGTAAGATGGCTGCTACCACAGCGGTCAAGTTGCCTACTCATTTTCCGACTCCGGATTTAAAACTCAGGAACCTTTGCGCAGCGCGCAGAAGGGCGGAGCGACAACTGATGCGGAAGAAGGACGACAGATCGTTGAAGACGACCTTCAATAGGCTTAACTCTGCCATTCGACGCCATACGAACAAGCTCTGTAGGTCGCAGTGGGCGTCCTTCTGCGCTAGCTTGACGGTTTTCTCACCGATGACGAGGATTTGGCGAGTCATTGGCAGTCTTGCTGGTGATTCTAGTCCTAGTAAACCTTTTGAAGCGCTTGCACTGCGCAAGCAGAAACCTCTCATGTGCTTGGCAGAGGAATTTGCAGATGCATTTGTCAGTGCAAGTTCAGGAATTCCTCCCTGCACTCCACCTGCAACATCAACGTCTGTGATAGACGCCCCGTTTACACTTCGAGAGCTACAGACAGCACTCAGCGGCCTGCGGCGTCGATGTGCACCAGGTCCTGACGGCATCACCAACCAGATGATGCAGAACCTACCTCTGGAACACCGAAAGATGCTTCTAAGCTATCTCAATCGAGTGTGGGAGACTGGCGACGTTCCTCCTTCATGGAAAGTGGCTCGCGTTGTCCCAGTGCTGAAGCCCGGCAAAGAAATGACAGACTTGGCCTCGTATCGTCCTGTATCACTGACGTCGTGCGTGGCTAAGCTTATGGAGAAGCTGGCAAGTAAGCCTTTATCTTGGTGGCTCGAAGATAGAAGGGCTCTGCCAACATGCATGACTGGATTCCGAACAGGTTTAAGCGCGCAAGACAGCGTCTTGGACTTGATAAGCCATATTGAACATCATAGAGCTTTCGGCCTTTCAACACTAGTTATTTTCCTAGACGTATCAAAGGCTTATGATACCATCCTTCAGAGCTCAATACTAAACAGTTTGCAGGCCATGGGCGTACAGGGCTATCTTCTGCGCTTCATTCACTCATTTATCAGTGATCGGAAAATTCAAGTGCGGTTAGGAAGTGCCACAAGCACCGAAAGGGTGGTATCGCGAAGTGTACCTCAAGGAAGTGTTCTTTCCCCAACGCTCTTTAACGTTGCAATGGCTGGTCTTCCCGCTGAAGTGCAAAAACATTGCAGGCATGTCCATATGTCGATATACGCGGACGACATCTGTCTTTGGTTAACCGGATATCAACACAAGCGTTTAGCTCTGATAGCTCGACAGGCATTACTTTCAGTTCAAAAGTACCTTCAAGGTGTGGGGTTGACTCTCTCGGTGGAAAAATCTGGCTTCATAATGTTTCCAGGTAGAGGAAAAAGGTATGCGCGGCTGAAGATAGACCTTAATCAATCTTGTCTTCGACAATTTAAACATAAGCGCTTTTTGGGCGTCATTATCGACTACCGCCTACAGTGGCGACGAGCTGTGGACTCGGTTGTGACATCGATATCTTCGCGTCTCAATGTAATTCGTAGAGTAGCAAGTGAGCAATGGGGAAATCACCCTTCTTCAATGATCAGGTTGCACGATGCACTAGTGACGAGTCGAATAATGTATCAGCTCCCTTTGATTTCCCCATCGATATCACAGCTGGAACGACTTGAGGTTCTGCACAGAAAGGGCCTAAGAAGGGCTCTTGGCGTTCCGCAGACTGCTCCTAACAATGCAGTACTTTATGAATCTCTATCGAGACCTCTTAGCTTAATCGCTTCACAAAGGTTATTGATGCAAATTGGCCGCCTCAAACAGACGGCAGCCGGCCGAGCCCTTCTACAGCGCCTTCGAAAGAGATCCGAGTCCCGAGCGTACTTGGCCCTTAATACTCTTGGTTACCTGGGTCTTGACGCTAGAGGTCGAACTAAGAGGTCGAAACCACCTTGGTCTTTCGCCAGCCTCGATAGTTCGTTGGCAGTTCCTCACGTTCGTGCTAAGCGGAGTTCTCCTTTGGCAGCAACGCGTTCGCTCGTACTGGAACATCTTGAAATGAAATATGCACGTCATCTTCAAATTTTTACTGATGGCTCTGTGGACAAGGTCAGAGGATCTAGTGCAGCTGCTTTTCACATTCCCTCTTTGAACTTTGATTGGTCCGTTCGTTTCACTGCAGTCGTGTCCTCCACAACGGCCGAAAGCGTTGCCATTGAGGCAGCTCTCAAAAAGCTACGGTTTTGTACGCCTCAACCTGTGGTCATTCTTACAGATTCGAAATCCGCCCTTCAAAGGTTAGAGCACGGATTCCCTACTGATGCCTTATCTCTAAGCTCCCTACGTTCGGTGCAAAATCTCAGTGTCAAAGGCTTCTCCATACGATTCCAATGGGTGCCATCACACATAGGTATCATAGGCAACGAGATGGCGGACAGCCTCGCCCATAGAGCGCTGTCTGGGAATCCTTCAAGAAAAGTGCCTCAAGAAGACGGGAGACTCTTCAGAGAAGCGGTGTCGTGCCACTTCAGTTCTTTGTGGAGCTCACCTCACAAGCCATGTGTGATCAAGGGTCTCCAAAGAAACCAAGCAACCTTACTGCTCCGCATTCGCACGGGCTCTGCTCGTACCCCTGCGTGGATGTTTAAGACTGGCCTGGCGTTATCACCATTATGTTCAACGTGTGGTGTGTGTGGTGACATCGAACATTACCTAATGTGCTGTACTGTATATAACGCGGAAAGGAGGGTGTTATTCGGGTCCCTAAAGAACACAGGACTTCCTCACAGTTCGCTTCAGGACATAGTTTTCCCGCGCGGGAACCGGTTGTGTAGGAAAGAGGTCTCTCGCCTTCTGTTAAATTACCTACAGGACACGGATTTGGCTTCCACATGGTGAACTGAGGAGTGCACATTTGTAATTGGGAGGTCTGTGTCGGATTACGTGATTTAATTATTTTAAGTGTCGCTACGGTGGAGCAATTGCCGGCAGCAACTGCAAGGCTAATCCCACCAGTAGCCTACAACAACTCAACTCAACTCAACTCACTCAACTCACACGGCTCCTCCTCAAGCCTAGCCATGGCTGCCTATGTCTTGTCCGCATGCCACACCGTACAAGTAATTTGCGGCCCGTGCAAAATTTGCGCGAACCGCGTTCGCTGGTGGTTTCATCCGTGCTGCATTCCCGTGTCTCTACTGATGGAGGTCACGTAATAAGCTTTGGAGACGCGGTGAAACGAAAAGCGCTTGCTCCCTTCGGCACTGCCGGTGCTTTTTATTACGCCTGCGTTGCGTCAGCCAGTGCTCCGGTTCATTCAGCAAAATCTGTTTATGTGTGCCTGTGCGAACGTGACTCCCTACTTTTTAATTAGCCAGCTTATGTTTACATGTTTATGCCGCCGATAAAACGACTAACCTTAGGTCGTGTAGTTGTCTATTACTCAAATGCCTTTGCTATCAGAGCTTCACGTTGTGGGCGAAACTGTGACTTATTGTTGAAATTAAGATAAATGAAGCAGCTTGTATTTCTAGTCAATCACTACGCTTTTTTACATATGTACTTATGAAAGAATGGTCCTGCCAGCCCAGTCAGCTGAAACTGTAGTATCCAGCGAAGCTGCTGGTAAACACCACTACAACTGCTGAGGGGGATACAAAATACTTTGTGGCTTTAGAGTAATCGGAGTAATCCAGTTATGGAGTAAGGGGAGTATTTATAATTTTGTCAGCACACTACTGCCCATAGCAGTGCTGCAAAAACGATGAAATCAGTTGATAGGTTAGGTACTTTATAAGCTAACTGCTAGGGACGTGAATCCCCACGTCGTAAGCTGTCGTCGCAGTGGCAGCTTGCGCAACAGTAATCTTTATCGAGAAACGTGTGCGGGTAGCATTGCATTCATGTAGGTACAGCAGACAACATTGAAATCAGTTGATAGGCTTTATTTTATATGCGTAAGGCTAGGGTCGTCCCTCCCAACGTCGCAAGCTTTCGTCGCCGCGGCATCTTGAGCAACAGTAATCTTCACCACCACGCAACGTATGCGGGAAGCGCTACGTGATTCGCATTGCATGTAGGCGCAGCAGCGCCTTACCACCAATTATGCGGTTCGGATGGTTGTTTTGAACTTGTTTTTTATTCATATGTATGCTGTTACGTATTTTCACGATTCACAAGCAGCAGGAACTGAAAAAAACAGGGAAGGACACTTTAATTATAGGTAAACTGAAAAACGATTAGGCAGGAACCTCGTCTTCTCTTCTGCAATGCGCGAGATCTTCGTCTTTCTCTACGTGCCGCGTATTGGATGTGGCATTTGCCTCCCTCCAGAGGGAGAGAGAGAGAGAAAACATTTATTTATCATGAGTTTGGGCGATTTCCTCGTAGGGTGGAGCCCTTAGTTCAGGGCCCCATTGGCTCGCGCCACTCCGCGTGCCCGCCGGATCAGCCGTCGCTGCTCTTGCGGGTCTGAGCTGGTCAGCGCAGTCTCCCAGGAGGAAGGGGAAGGTGAAGGAATAGGGGAGTAGCCCGGAGGGTGTGGGCACTCCCAGGTGCAATGATATACGGTGGGCTTTGCTCCACAATAGGGACAGTATGAGGGATATTGTGTGGGGTGGAAGAGGTGAAGATAAAAGAGGCAGGGAAATGAATTAGTTTGAAGCTGTCGCCACGCGACGGCATCTTCTCGATTAAGGGAATTATGTGGTGGAGGGAAGTGTTTCCTAGTATCTCTGTAATATTGTAGGGTTTCAGTGTAGTTCAGTGGTTCAGTCGGTTCGTCGTTTGGGTTGGACAGCTCTTCCAATGGCGCCCGGTTAGTGAGCTCTCGGGCTACCGCATTAGCGCGTTCATTGCCATGGAGAGAGGCGTGTCCAGGTGTCCAGACGATACGCACCCTGTGTAACGCTGAGGGGTGTAATGATGTAAGGATGCGGTGTGTGTAGGGTGTCACCCTCCCTTGCGCCAAAGTCCTTCAGGCGGTCTGAGAATCAGTGACCACTGTGATGGGTCCATCCGGCGCCGGCATGGTTGAAGCGTGTACGATGGTTAGGGCAATAGCAGCCTCTTCCGCCGTGCCACTGTCTACAGTGTTGAGCGTGGCCGAAGCTCTCAGAATGTCTGCACTGTCTAGTACGACTAGACATAGGGCACGTTTTTGTGGGTAGCGGGCCACGTCGGTGTACAGGACTGGAGTGTTTGATTTGTCATCGCCAAATAGGCGAGCCAGGGCTTGTGCTCTTGCCTTTCGTCGACCTTTATAACGGTCAGGGTGCATATTCCGGGGAATTGGGGCCACGTGAATTTTGTTGCGAATGCTAAGCGGAAGAAGTTTGCGGTTTTCCTGTTGTGGTTTTCTTGGTATTTGGTATCCTAGCCGGGATAGAATGTGGCACCCTTGCATTGTTCGTTGCAGACGTTGCAATTGGCTGTTAAAATGACCTTCAACTAGTTCGCGGATGGTGTTGTGTACCCCCAGGCGTAGTAGGAGCTGCGTAGACGCATGTTGGGGTAGTCCCAGCGCTGCCTTTAGTGCCGTATGGAGGAGGGTGTCCATCTGGTGCATCTCAGTCTCAGTCAGATTATGATAGAGGAGGTGGTAGGTTAATCGGCTAATTATGAGGGCTTGCACGATTCGGAGTACGTCTTTTTCTTTCAGTCCTTGTCGGCGGTTTGTAATGCGCTTTATCATGTGCGTTATTTGGGTAACTTGTTGGCGGAGCACGTGTAGGGTATGTGTGACCTTCCCGTTGTGTTGTATGTGAAGTCCTAGCACACGTAGTCTGTCTACCCTTGGAATAACGTTGCCATTGAGATGCAATGTGATGGCTGGTGGAATATCGGCGTTGTTCTGTTTTTTTAATACAAGCAGGAGCTCCGACTTCTCAGCTGCGCATGTGAGTCCTCCGGCTGTTGCATACTCTTGAACTATATTTACGGCTTCCTGTAGTGCGTCTTGAATGGCGCCGTCTGACGCTGTGGTCACCCAGATTGTAATATCATCGGCGTACAGGGCGTGCTACACGTTCGGCAGTTTTTCGAGGAGCGGTGGTAGCTTTGCCATCGCCACGTTGAACAGGGTGGGTGAGAGAACCGAACCCTGGGGAGTCCCTCTGCCGGAAAGTTTTATGATATCCGACCGCATATCACCTAGGCCGATGGTGGCTGTTCGGTCAGATAAAAAGGCTCGGACATAATCATAGATGCGCCTTCCGCATCGGGAGAATGCAAGGTTGTTTAGAATGAGGTCATGTGAGATGTTATCGAAGGCTCCTTTGAGGTCCAACGCCAAAATGGCTCTTGTTTGAGCTTTACTAGGACCATCCACAACGTCCTCCTTAAGTTGTAGGAGTATGTCCTGCGCCGACAGACCTGGCCGATAGCCGAATAAGGTATTGAGAAAGAATTGGTTCGCTTCGAGGTGAGGCTGGAGGCGATTTAGAACTACGTGCTCGAAGAGTTTGCCAATACATGAAGTCAAGGAAGTGGGTCTGAGATTTTGCAGGGACAGCGGTTTCCCGGGTTTCGGAATTAAGGTGATATCGGCGTGTCGCCATTCCTGTGGAAGCGTTCCGTTTTGCCAATTGTCGTTGTAGTATGCAGTGAGTTGCCGTATGACCTGGTCGTCGAGGTCCAGAGGGAGCATCGTCCTGATGCTCAGCTAGCGGCAGAAAGATGTCTCAGACGAAGTGTGGGCACTTCGTTCCGAACAATAGGGCTTCATGCGCACAATGTACATGACTTCTCGTGGACGCTGCTTCGCCCTGGAGGAAGCAGGACTGTCAGGGATAACCCCATAGTGATGGTCACTGAGGCGTCTTACAACCTTGTACGGACCAAATTATACCTCCTGAGTACATTTTCTGAAAGCCCTCGCCGACGGATGGGACTCCAAAATCACACTTTCTCGCCTGGCTGATATGTGATGTACCGGTGCCGTAGATTGTAACGTCGAGCGTCGTAGTCCCGTTGGGCGATTCTCACGATGGTGAGTTGTCTCGCTTTTTCAGGCCGTTGAGTGAAAGCTTCAGCGTCCGTGCCTGTATCACCGCATACATGTGGCAACATTCTATCGAGCATCGCTGTCACTTCACGGCCATGAAGAAGGCTAAATGGTGCCTTTCGCGTTGTTTGCTGCTGCGCAGTTTTACAAGCGATTGTGCTGTACGGTAGACTGTCACCCAATTTTAGTGTTTCACGTCTACGTACACACTCAGCATGTCCGCGGTAGTCTTGTTCGAGTGCTCTGTTGGGACGTTCGTTTGCGGGTGATAGGCTGGCGTCGTTCGGTGAGCCGTGCCGCTGAGGCTATCCACAGTTTTAGGAGTGTTGCCGTAAAGGCAGTCTCTCTGTCCGGTATTATCGCCGCTCTGCGCACCGTCTCTCAGAACCACGTTTTCAGTGGAGGATTGCGCTGCTTCGACTGCGTTGCCACTCGGAAGGGCCTTGGTTTCTGCATAGCATGTCAGGTTAATCAGTGGCAACTATTACCCACTTATTGCCTGTATTGGAAGTCAGGGATGGTCCGAGAAGGTCCATACCGATTTGTACGAATGGGGTTGTGAGCACTTGGACTGGTTGTAGTAGCCCAGCTGGTTTCATATGGGGTGGTTTGCATCGCTGACAATCGAGGCACATGCGCACGTAATGTTTCACAAAGGCCGCAATTCTTGGCCAGTAATGTTTCTCTTTGACTCGGGCCAGTGTTCGCGTGTAGCCAAGGTGGCCAGATATCGGTTCATCGTGGCAGGCTTTCAAGACCTCATGACGGATAGGCGTTGGGACGACAAGTAAGTGGCTGCTTCCGCTTGCAGAGAAGTTCTTCTAGTAGAGAATATCATTACGGAAGCAGAATAATGGCAAGCTTCTTGCAAATGTTTTTGGGCGCGCTTGTAATCCGGCCTTCTAAAAAAAAATCAATTAACGGGATAAGTTCGCTGTCTTCCCGCTGCTGACAAGCGCTGGTGGCCGTGTCTAGAACTTCTATAAACGCCATGTCTTCGTCATCTTCTGTGACTTCGTGCTCAATCGGTGACATTGAAAGGCAGTGGGCATCGCAGTGTTGTCGTCCGGATTTGTACACCACTGTCATATAGAATTCTTGAAGCCTTAGGCTCCAACGTGCTAGTGGGCCAGGCGGATCCTCCAAGTTCGTCATCCAGCAAAGCGAGCGATGATTGCTGACAACACTGAAGGAACGGCCGTAGATATATGGACGAAACTTCATAACAGCCCATACCACCGCAATGCGTTCCTTTTCTGTAGTTGAGTAATTAGACTCAGCACGTGAGAGCGTCCTGCTTGCGTATGCAATGACTTTCTCGGCTGAGTCTTGTCACTGCACGAGCAGAGCGCCTAGACCTACGCTGCTAGTATCCATATGAATTATAGTAGGAGCGTCCTCGTCAAAGTGAGCCAGTACAGGAGGTGCTTGCAGGCGCTGTCGGAGATCATTAAACGCTGTTTGTTCTTCTTCGCCCCATACGAAGGCAACGTCTTCTATTGTAAGGCGTGTTAACGGTGAAACTATATGTGAAAAATTGGCAATAAATATTCGGTAATACGCAAGAGGCACATGAAACGCCTCACTGACTTCTTGTCCGTTGGCGCTGGAAACTTTGTGACAGCTGTGATCTTGTCGGAGTCGGGGCGGAAGCTTTGATGACTCACAACATGACCTAAGAACTGGGGTTCCTCGAAACCAAAGTCACACTTTTCTACTTTCAGTGTTGAGCCAGCGGACCATATGATTTGTAGAACTGCCAGCAGCCGTCTGCGGAGTTCCTCGAACGTTTCCGAAAAAAATATGACGCCGTCGAGGTACACAAGGCATGTCTGACACTTCAGGCCTCACAGAACCGTATTCATCAGTCGCTGAAAAGCTGCCGGGTTTGAGCATTAACCGAAAGGCAAGTTCCTTGAATTCGTAAAGCCCATCAGGCGTTACGAAAGCAGTCTTTTCTCTGTCTCTCTTAACCACCTCGATTTGCCAACAGCCACTCTTTAGCTACATCGACGAGAAGTAGCGGGCATGCCTCAGCCTGTTGAGCGAATGGTCGATACACGGTAATGGGTATACGTCTTTCTTTGTCACCTGGTTCAGCTATTACGGTAGTCGACACAAAAACGTAGACTGCCGTCTTTCTTTTCGACCATCACTACCGGCAATGCCCACGGGCTTTTTGATACTTGGATAACATCGCCGGCGACTGTTTTCTTCGCGTGATCTTGGATAGCTTCGCGTTCTTTTGGTGTTACACGGTACATGTTTTGTCAGATTGGTCTCACTGACTCCTCCTTGATAATCTGGTGCTTCGTCAGTGGCATTTGGCCGACCCAGGATTTCGACGAGAAGCAATCGCGAAACTGGGGCAGCAGGTCCACAAGGCGCTCCCTTTCCGCTTGTGATAAGGTCGCGTTCACGTCAAGAACAGGTAACGGCGCCGAAGCGCCTTGCTCTCCTTAGTGTAATGCAAGGCTGCGCCTTTTGCATTGTGTCACCATTCCTTGTTGAAGTTTATCACCAGTACTTCTGTTTGTCCACGCATTACTTTGACGGGACGAGACTTCTGGGTACGGCAACACCTTGAGTGAGCAAAAGCGTAAATATCTGCTCGGCTATCCCTTCCCCCTCGAACTCTGTGTCGCACCAGGCGGAAACAAGACGGCAAAATAACGGTGGTACGGTCACGTCGTCTATGATGCGCACGGACTTGCAAGGTAGTTCTGCATTTTCGTCCCCAGAAAAGGTTAGTACACCTTCTGGTATGTTGATGACGGCGCCGTACTTGCGTAAGAAGTCCATACCTAAGATTATATCTTTGCAACAGTCGGGAAGATTAACAAAATTTGCGACGAATGAAGAATCGCTATGTTGATCCTTGCAGTACACTTGCTAGTCGGTGTCAGCAGCTGGCCTCCAGCACCACTAATGTGCGGCGCTGACCACTCCATTTTCCAAGTGGCAAGTCTGTCCACCAGTTTCTCACTTGAGAGGGAAAAGTTCGCACCAGTGTCTACCAGTGCCTCACGTTATGGCCGTCAATTGATACAGTAACATCGGCGCTAACAATCTCGTCTCTCGTCAAATCATCCGGCTGTTCCGGCTGATCATTCGATGGCAATGGGGGATTTTCGCCATTTTGACGTGTGCCAACCTTTCCCCCTGAAGTCGCGGCCTTCGGTTTCCCCGACGTGGGCTGGATGATCGCCGTCGGTCCACGTCAGTGGAACTGCGTCTTACAGATAGAAAATGATGTCCCGGAGAAGGAGAGCACGACCGGTACCCGAGAGAACCGGCTCGCCAGGTCGTCGAATTCGCGCTGATGTTCGCTCCACTGGGGTCTGAAGCACGACGAGAAGCCGTGGATGGAAATGCTTCACACCCTCGCGACGCGATAAGGACAATGATGGCAGATGCAGCCTGCTTCCCCACAGTGGAAGCACAAGGGCCTATAATCAGCTGTGCGACGAATGTCGGTTCTGCGCAGAGGTGCCCTCAACCCCCCCCCCCCCCCGCGCATCGGTTGTTCCCTACAGTACCAAGGCGATGCCGGTGCTGACTGCTAGTGATGCTGCGGCGTCGGCACCGGAGGTGGCAGTCGACGGACAACATCTGCGTAGCTGGGATGCCACTTCTGGGAAAGTAGCTCAGGAGCTGAAAAGGCTTGCCTTATTTCTTGGCGCACAACTTCAGCCACCGACGCTGGTGTACGTTAACTTGGCGTGGCAATGAGCTTCTTTATCTCTTCCTGAAAAAGTTCGCGTATCAGTCGGCGCAAGGAACCATCTAGGGTGAGCGCCACTGCTGCGGCGCTTGCCGGTACACTGCTGGTCAGGTAACCATAGTGGTGGCAGCGTAAATGAAACACGCGCTCTATGGCTGTCGATTTTTTAATAAATTAATCGACACTTGTCGGCGGTTTCCACACAACACCAGCAAATAGCTGCTCCTTTATATCGCGCATGAACTGGCTCAGTTTTTCTTTTTTTTTTGCTTCGGACATATCCTGGTCTGCACGACGACAAAGACGAGCCATGTCCTCAGTGAACATGACAACAGTTTCATTCGGATTTTGAATACACGATCCAAGAAGACGCTGGGCGTGGTCTCACCTTTCGGTGCCCCCGAACACATGGAGGAACTGGCACTGGAACTCATCCCAGCTTGCCTAGATTGCCTCGCGATTTACGAACCACGTGCGGGCTCCGTTTTCTAGGAGAAATACACGTGGGGTAGCTTCTGTCCAGCATGCCACTCATTATGCTTGGTCACGCACTCGTACTCCTCGAGCCATCTTCTGCGTACTCATAGGCGTTGCCGTAGAAGCTCACGTAAGATCAAGGAATCAAAAGAGTCATCAAAAGAGCCTCGTGGACCTCGTGTTACTCGTGGTAACAGGCAGACTTCTTTGTATGGGACCAAATTCTGGGCTTCAGTCCTAGTAGGCGACACCTGGCGCAGTGAACGGGTGTTTCGACACGCGGAAAACGTCCTGGGCTTGATCTGAAGCTGTTGACAGACGTCCCAAACATTTACCCAGCACTTCCACCAGTGTCACGATTCACAAGCAGCAGAAACTCCCGAAACAAGGCAGGACACTATTTCAAGGCAAACTGAAAAACGGTTAGGCAGGGACCTCCTCTTCTGTCCTGCGATGCGCGAGATCTTCGTCTTTCTCTCCGTGCCGCGGATTGGATGTGGCAGTATGTTGTATGCGGGATTTAAAATAATGTATGCACTGTTTTCTTCGCTTTCCCGAG
This sequence comes from Dermacentor albipictus, assembly GCF_038994185.2. NCBI lineage: Eukaryota > Metazoa > Arthropoda > Arachnida > Ixodida > Ixodidae > Dermacentor > Dermacentor albipictus. Next base: position 86,616,295 of record NC_091825.1, read on the forward strand.
TCCTTGTAGCCTTTACTTTTCGGTGGTATGAGCCATTGCATTCAGGGATATGAGCCATTGGTGGTGACAGTTCTCTGTCGACGTTACGCCACGAATAAATCCCGGAACCCTAGCCGTGGACCGTTTTGCTGTAAAAATATTTAATAAAATTAAAAACGCACAGATCAATTTTTTGCATTCGGGAATACGCAAACAGTGCTGAAGGAACTGCTGCGACACTAGAGTGGAAGTTTTCGTGAATACTTTCAGTTGAAGCAAAGTCCGCCGCCGTCGTAAGAGCACAGGTGCGTTTCGCATATGCTCACGGATGAGAGTCACAATTACGTGCGGTTCTCCGCAGTCGATATTTATCAGATATGTCCGTTGAATGCAAAGAACCGTTGAAGCGCTTGCATAGTTTTGGGAAGTGTAGTACTGCTTCTGATAAGTTCGTCCCTTCGGTTGATCGCTCATTTACTCATAAATTCATTTCACGAAACTATGTGTGCCGCTTTTAACCTTCTTTTTGCCTATTTTTGCCCTTTTCCCCCATTTATGTTTCAGCTACGTATGCGCTGTACGAAGCGATGCGCATGTATTTCTTTACATAACGATGTACGTGCGAAGCTGAAGAACGAGAACAGGAAGTGCAGCAATACAAGGCTTAATGAAACTATAACTTATTCGTTCAAAGATGGTATCTATCGTAAGAAATTTCTCTAAAGTTTACTATTCACATTTTTGTTGTTCCACCGCCTCAGCCAAGCGAACATTTTCTTAATATTTGGCAAGTTGTCTGATATGCCTCCCACTTTAATCTTTCAGAAGTAACAGCGTAAAGTTTGCGTCAGACTTCTGATCTATATTTGCTTAGTCACGACTAACTGCATATACGAGAACCATTTCTTCACTGTCAAGCTTATCGCAAATAGAAGTAAGAAAAAGACAATGAACGGTCAACTAGGCTTCGTTAAATATACTCGACAAGAAGGCAATCAGGAGTTCTTAATGGCTCCTCCGCTGAGAAACATGACACCCCAATTTCCCAGCTTCGCTTCACTGTCTGTTTTATTTGTTTTATAGGTCGTGTCGGACTATCCTTTGCCGCTTCTCAAATTAACTCGCTCCGCTGACGTGCGCACACTAAGTAATAGGCAGACACTTTGCTCTGCTTATTTTAGCGTAAAGGAAACTTTCGCTTTGTATAGCAAGAATAGCAATAAGCGAGCCGTTACCTAATCCGTTTTTCTCACGTTCCTTTTTTTTCGTAAGTAGACCTGTACAGCAGCAGTAAAAATATTCCATTCTTTCTTCTTCCTCGTATGCGCCACCTATGGCTGCAACCTTAATCACAGTGCTGGTAAAATGTGTTTCACGAGCACTGTTTTACTGCAATGCTTTACTAGCATTTTTTTTTTCTCTATCGATCAGCGCAAAGGATAACGAACGCGCACGCTTTTATTTTGTTGAAACGTTGACGGCTGTACCTAGCGAACCGTTCAGTTGCGGGGTGCGATTTAGGAAACACGACAAAAATAGCATGTTCCAATATTTTAAATACACAATTCATTAAAAGAAGAAACCTGCGTTAAGCAGGATGTCGTTAGGTCCATAGACGTGCTAAAATTAAATTCTATTGTTTAAGGTCCAACAACTATGCAGTAGGTTAAGGTGGTGCTATGATGAAGATAAAGTTACCTTCATTTCTGTTGCTTCTGAACTCGTCTCGGAGTTCTAGAAATAGTGTGTAAACTTGCCTTCCCCAAGCCGCGTATCTAAAAAGTGCTAAAGAAAAACACAAAAGCTTTAGTGCTTTGCGATGGCAACAATACGAAGTTACAGCCATTCTGGAAGGACGCACTTGAGTAAGAGTGCGATCGTCGAACTGACTTTGCTGCGTCGGGGCGCGTAGCCTCGATCGTGGGGCTTGAAATGCCGATAAAATAACACTCAGTTTACTGTCGGTGCCGATTCTGAAGCCACTGAAATGTTCTAAGCCACTCCTGTTCACTAAAACAACCATTCTTCCGCTGCCAACGACATCTTCTTGTTTATCTGGGGAAAACGGTTCGTGATTGTCAGGAATGCCAAACGCGCCGCGCTTCGCTTGAGTGTTCAATTCAATGTTGTCTGGTATTCTCTCGCGACGCTTAATCACGTCAACGTCAGTTTTCAGATATTCGCTAAAATAACAAGTAACTAATGAACTAATGTACTGGCTGATTAACCAATTAACGCCGCCATCGATTCCCAATGGCACTTTCGTCGGCCAGCAGCGCGCCACCAAAGTGACACTCACTGCGGCGAAGTCCATTCGCTCAAAGTGTGTCCGCCTGACTCCGCTTTGCCCTCATGATGCAACCACCTATGTATTGCGGCCTTTCTTAGCTAAACAAAAGCTTAACAGATGCTCTCCGCGTCGCATGTGCATCCTCCTTCTAGTTCAACAAATAGGTTTCCTTGCTGCTTTCTTTTTTTCTTTTTTTTTCTTTTTTTTGAGCAAACTTTTCTTTGCGTATTCCTACGACTTCCCCGCCACCACCGGCTCACATGCCTCGTCAGGGGGTGATTAGAGCAGGTATAATTTATACGACAGGGGCGCGGGATTGTGGCCCGTGAGACCTTTCCAACGAACTCCGGGCGTGTCGCCACTATGCCCTCTGGAATTAAAGGGCTTTCAACATAATGCGCTCTGGAAGGCTGTATCACGCATGGGCCCCTAGCAAAAGCATTGCAGAAGCTGAAGCGCTTACCTTTGTAATCACGCGTAGCAGCCCAGAGGGGAGATAGAATGGTCGAAAGAGGAGACAGACCGAGGCAACTCCGTGACGATATTGGTAACTGACAACCTTGTCTCTGTTCTCTTGTCGCAGCTTGCATACATGGAAGGGTCGCGGGAGCGTAGGAAGGCGCGGTAAGAAAGGCTGCTTCGTTTGGAGTCTGTTCAATAAAAAAAAAACGGTACTACTAGGCTTACTAGACATGGCGACAAGTGCGGACAAACTATAAGCAATAATCAATCAATCAGTAATAATGATAATAATAGTAGTAGCAATACTAATAATAATTTTATTAACAAGTTTTGCAAGTACAATTACAGAATCAGATTCGCCTAAGCCATCACAGTGTCTTGTCACGCGGAACACGTCAGTCAGCAACAAGACTCAGCCACAAAAACTATTTTACAAAAAAAAGCTGAAGAGCTACTCTGACAGCTATTCGCGTACGATCAAATACAAGGCACAAAACCAGGTAAAAGCGGAGAACACGTTTCATAATGACGTGGATAAGAAAATATGGCGCCCATAACCTACCCACTTAATTTCCTGTAATGTTTTGCAAATATCGTGTATACATTCGCAAGTAGAAATTCACAAGTAGAAAGGGCAATAATAGGCTCGAGTATGTCTACCAAATTTGGTACGTGTGTGAAGAACTGATAAAGCGGGTGTATGACTTAAAGAAGGGCGACACACAGTGGGTACTTCAAATGTATTGGCCCAGAAATACTTGAGTACCACTGTCTGAGCAAAAAATGTTCGTAAATTCGGCAATCTTAGCACCTGAAAAAGGTTCACATCTTGGGGGATGCATACGTCATAAATATCCCTTTCTAACATGCATTTAAGAACCCATTTACACGTTGATGTCAAATGCCAGAACAAGGAACAAAATAAAGTTATTGCATCTCTGAGTGCACTGTTGGCTAAGGATTGCGCCAAAAAATTTCTTGACAGACAGAGGTAAAAATGCTTTGATGCGATAATCGAAAAAGAAGACGAATAACCATATGCCCAAATAGTTAACTGAATCGGAAAAATTTATTGGAGGACAAGAACAATTGACATATTGGGAGGTGGGCAAACAAAGTACGAAAGTGAGACACTCTTTATTAGGCTGTGAAAGCAAACGAACCTTGGTTAGAATGTTTAATGGCAACCCCGTTTATGTAAAATCAGTCCATTAATTTTCCAGCGTCATTCTGAAATATTGAGACTGCATTTGGAAAAAATTGACGCGCGTGGCCACAAGTGCAGTATCATCTGCACTTGTAGCCTTGTAAATATTGAAATAACTTGCGAGTGGATAGCGCATTGCAAGTGTCCTTAACCTACACATTAAAAAGTAAAGGAGACAATATGAAACCTTGTGTGGCACACCGGCCTTCATAAAAGCGCCGGAGCTGCAAATCTTTGAAATAGGAAATAGGAAATAGGTTTTATCTATTGCCGAATGGAACTCGCTACCTGCAAACATTGTCTCGCTTACGGAATCATCATCATTTCATGCAGCACTGCTAACCTTTTTAGAGTGTGTCAACCTGTCAGATCCCACGTTTTCTGGAATATTTATATAAACAGTGTTTTCAAGTGCTTGGCATTGTGTAAAATTCATTCCGTTTCATCAGATATGTGTCTGTGTAGGCTGTTTACCTAAGTGTTTATCCTTAACCTCGTGTTCTGATGGGTACTGATTGTTTGCATCACATTTTATGTTCTTATGCGCGTTTCACGCTACTAAACATTGTATAAATTCGTTACCCTTTTCTTTCTTTCTTTTTTTTTTGTTTGCTTCTGCTAGATGTTTTTCATGGTTCCTAATGCCTTCATATATTTACATTGTACAGATTTCAATCATGCTTGAACTTTTTCGTCCCCCCCCCCCCCTATGTAATGCCCTAACGGGCCCTTAGGGTACTCAAATAAATAAATAAATAAATAAAAATGGAAATAAGCTGGGAACGATCTGTAAGGAAATTGTGCAATAACCCAAGAAAAGGACCACGAAAACCTAAATTGTATTCTTCATCAAGCAATATAGCATGGCACACCGAGTCGAGCGCTTTTGCGACATCTAAAAAAAAAAGTGTCCAAGATATACGATTTCTTTCAAGTGAAGAAAATAAATTATCACTAATTTCTTTTAATAACGCATGAGCGCCCTTTTACAGTACTGACAGTACTGACATTCTGAATGTCAGTACTGAAACAGTACTGACATTCAGAAAACCCTCCTGATTTATAAATATAGCTGTTCATTACTTAGAATATCTGTTTTTCTAAAGCTATTGGTTAACTAAGCAAAGTGTAAATGGGGCGATAATTATGCAGACATTTAGCATCACCACCTTTAAGGAGTGGCCGAACTCCGGCTGTTTTTAACTGCGTAGGAATGCTTCCGCTTGTAGTTATCTCGTTTAGGACTTGTAACAGGATGCTCTTCAGAAAGCCAAAGTTCCTGAAAAAAAATCAAACATGCGAATTTTATCGATTCCTGCTTACTGATGCCGGCCGAAGCTGCCTAGTAAAGCTCATTTTCCGTGATAGTGGGAAGGAAAGCGGACCTCATTACCGGAATAGTAGTGTTAGCAGTGTAGCACGATTGCTTAGACACTGCAGAAAATTGCGCGAAGTATTGCTTAATGTTGTTCACGACTGATGATAAATCTGAATAAAAATTACTCTGAATATCGTTAGTGGGATTAGAAGATAAAGCTCTCACCTCATGTATCAGAAACCACGTTTCCTTGGCATTGTTATGAGATTGATAAAATAATTTCCATGGTATGAACGTTTGGCTGCGCGAATAAGAGCATTTACTTTATTTCGAGTAGTTTTGAACTGTGAATGCTGCCTTCGTCTGCAGCGTTGCCATAGTAGGCCTTTGTCTTATACAGAGGATAATATCGCACTATCCATCCAGGGTTGATTTGCGTGGCGTTGGCGAACGTAAACTTTCCATTAAAATGATTTGAAAATAACGTCCATCGAACGCTAGAATTTAGTTTGTAGTTCGGACCTATCAATGGTTTCGAGCAGACCTGACCAGTCGAACAAGGTGACCAGTTTATCAAATGAAACAGTATCAATAACATAATGGCAAGCGTTGGGTCTCGAACATGATGATGACGAAGAAGAAAAGCGCAACTGACAAGCTGCAAAGTAGAGATCAGTAACATTTGCTATAACACTGCACGGTGAACTTACGCAATCTCCGTGCGGATCTCAAAGTGATCAATGCAAGATTTCGATAAATTATAAGGAATTCATTCTTCCCTAGTTGGAATGTTAATAATACTTTCAAGACCATATTTTGCAACGACATCCAAATAATCACATGGCGAGGGTATTGTGGAATTAGGAATGTCTATATTAATATCGCCTACTAAACATATGTTCGGACCTAACGTCGATCCTCCGTAAAATAGCCTCCAGCTCATTAGGAAACGAGATCGGGTAACTTGAAGGTGGTGAAATATGGCTAAGCTGGTTTCACATCTTCAGTACCAAAGATTCCGCGCTAGAAAAATTAGTCGCTACCTGCTCCACGCTCCAGATATCTTGTACGAAAACTGGAAATCCCCGACTCTTTGGGGGCCTTGAGTGAAGCAAAAGGAAACAAAACCCGGAAGAGTGAACAGGTTGGTCTCAGCTGAGAACATATTTACTTCGCTAAGAAGAACAACGTCCACTTTGTGTAAAAGGCTGTCAACGAGAGAGCAAAAGGCGTCCCAATGCTATCGTATAATGCGGATATCAACATGAACAGTGTTAACTGCTGATGGAAAGGAAAAATGACGATAAACTTTTTCAAAGTCCACCAACCTTTCGCACAGGGTCATGAGGTAGATTTGAAAACTCATCTCCGCCATGGATGATACGGTTATGAGTCCTTACGTTAAGCGCACAAAATCATTCACGTGGTTCCCACGGATCAAAGAAGCACCCTCCTACTTCTTTGCAAACACATTTCCGTCATTGGTGCAAACATATTTTTAGTTATTTTCCTTTCCCTTTATTTCCGGCATGCCAGAACAGCTCCCTGTTTGTGGCTGTTAGCTTATCATTTAAAAAAAGCCTGACATCTTTATCTGATCTGCATAATTACTTCAGTTCATGGCGCCAATCCATCCAAGTTTCGTTCGTGGATATAGAGGCAAGCTTAACCAGAATGGCTGCAATTTTATCTTTTCAGAGCGCAGGTCTTGAGCGCCCGTTTCTGCGGCGAGCATCTGCCTCGGAGTCGGTGTAACCAAGTGAACGACTGCAACAACGAACAACGAAAGAGCAAACGTGAAGCGGGAGACGAAAGACGAGAGCAGCGAATGGTGGACACCAAAAAGAGCGGCCCCTTCAGTAACGTGCGCGCGCGAAACTGGTGTCATGCGAACCCGCCCGACTGCTCGATGCGTACTCTTATGTGGTCTCAGCCGGCCCACTCGTTTCGTAGTATCGTCTGCTCGCGTCAGCTCTCACTCGCGTCTGTTTCGTTCCCTTGGTTTGGTCTAGTCCTACCTTGTTTCGATTGTCATGGTTTGCGATTGTTTTTACAATGATGAGTATAAACCGAGACGCCCTGATGAAAGTGTTTTGGAGACAAAGCGCCCGATCCGATCCTGTACGAGAAGACGAACCCTGAATACAAGGACGTGGAGGCGACACCTAGTGGCTCATTCTCCTTCAGAATGGAACGCGGCGACGCCGCAACAGAACAAAGCGCAACATGATTATGATCAGTGGCCGTGGCGTCGTCATCTTCGTAAGACATGACGCGTTAAGAGTGAAGGACGGAGAACGTAAATACAGCGCCGACTTGTCAGCACGCGAAGAGCACGCTAGATCTCGCAGCTACAGAGAGGAGTGAGATTTTCATGCCGTCACATGAATGCCGCAGAGGCTCGCCACCAGTTGGTGTGGCTATTAGGCGTGGTTGCTTTGCCGCAGCTGCGTTTTCACTGCGGCGTGCCGCGAGCGTTTTACAGCTAGTGCGCATGGACCTTTCTGCGGCGACGATCGTTCCAAGATAGCGCCGGAGTGGTGCGCCTCGTCTGTTCACCGATGACGCCATCGATAAAGCGTGCGGCGAGCGCATCGAAACAAAGTGCTGTGTGAGCAGAGGTCTGTTTGCGACGGCTGCTCTGAATCGCGCCCAGGCGTTCCCCGCGAGCTGCCTCTCGTGATCCCCCGATTACCGAAGCAGTCGCGCCATACTTCGCTCGTTTGCAGCGTGCCGCGCAAGATAGATTGTCGGCGCCAGCGAATATATCACTAAATGAAAACACATATACACCTGCACTCAAATTTCGCATCAGGGATTATCGTAATCGTCGGTGATTTCTATTGTTGTTCTTGTCGTCGTCATCGTAATCGTCGGTGATTTCTATTGTTGTTCTTGTCGTCGTCATCGTCGTCGTCGACCGTCGTCGTCGTCGTCGTCGTCGTCGTCGTCGTTGTTGTTGTTGTTGTTGTTGTTGTTGTTGTTGTTGTTGGCAAGAATGCCTGAGCCGTCGAAGTCTTTGATGCTCAATTCTTCGGTAAGATTCGCAGCAACAGTCCGCAAGTTCTCATCACGTGTAGCAGGAAGGCCATGAGTTTCTAGGTTTGGATGGCGACTGTATTGGTCTTGTTTGTTCATATCCGTCTTAACAGCTTGGATCTCCGTCTCCTGCTCCTGCACTTTGATCGTGAGAGAAGAAACCTCCAATTTCCTTTGATTGATTTATTTTTCACTTGCTAGTATGCTAACAAAAAATTCATCATATTTAGATTACTTGAATGTAGAAGAATTCTATATCTCGCTGACGGAAGACTGTCGCTTGTCTACAGTTCACGTCAACCCCAAATGTTCATCGAGTTTAGCAAGAAGTGGTAGGAGAGAACTGAGATCAAGTTTAAGGGAATAAAGATCGTCCAGTATTTGATTTATAGCTCTTATCTGGCTTCGCAGAGTATGAAGTTCATCTGTAGTAGAAGAGTATGGAGCCGCGGGCCTGTTTTTTCCTTGTCGATGAATACGACAATTCCGTACGTGAAGTTTAGCCGAACCCATCGAGATAAAGGTTGATTGTCAAATTACAGGACACGATGAGCCCAAATGAAGTGGTTCTTTACATATTTTTTAACATATGAAACGACCGTCATCAGGAATATGATCAGAGAAATCTGCGCTGGATGGAGGCCCTAGAAGATACACAATACCCTAATGCACAAAATACAAAATCCTCTAAGGCAGTCGGGGGCACGTAAAAAGCAAACAGTGCAAGTAAGAACCTTAGCTCACCTACGCAGAGACAAACGTCAGGCTGCGGCAAAGAATTGCCGCTGACTGCAGAAGGTTTTGAATCACAATTATTATTATTATTATTATTATTATTATTATTATTATTATTATTATTATTATTATTATTATTATTATTATTATTATTATTATTATTATTATTATTATTATTATTATTATTATTATTATTATTATTATTATGAATTCTAGGTATGGTACAGCCCGTCTCTGCTATTTCTGAAAAAATAGCGCAGTACAAATTTGTCCATGCGGACAACTCACGCATGGCCTGCAGACGCAAGTCACGTTAAAGCACCGCGACACCAAGGCAACTATGCGCAAGCGGTGATCCAGCAAATCAACACTTCAGCCACTGTGCCCAACGCTGGGAGGCCATGCTGCCTGGCGTAATCCCGGAAGGCCCTGCGGGCACTTGTCTCTCGGGCACGGGATGTGGCAGCTGTTTCTCCGAAGGCTTCAATGAAAGGATATCTCTCTCCCTCCCTCAGCGACGATGTGATGCGACGTGTGAACGAATGACAGTTCTAACGTCCTCGCAAGCAACCAACAATGGCGCACAACAATGCCCGGAGCACACACGTCTCGGCGTGCGCTCTGTGTACTACGTATACAAACGCAAGTGGCACCCGCAAGGTAACATTTAAGGGTAACGACTGTCGCATGGAGTAAAAATCACCGTCAAATATCTTCGTTGAGCACAAACAGCAGAGAAAGGTTCGCTTACATCGATTTCCGCAGTGCGCGGGATCTGCATAGTATTTTTTAAGGCAAAGTTCTTTTTCCTCTTGCTCGGGCTTTACCTTTGTCGCCATTCCCTAGCCGGATATACTTTTCTTTATATATAAACATAACTTGGGTCACTGGGTGCATAACACCGAGTATGCGCTTTAACATGCAACAGCGACACTGGGTTGTGTAGTGTCTTCGACTAGGTATGTGCCCATTCTTGGTCGATCAGCTAGAATGGGCGTTGGAGCTAGACACCAGGAGTATGCCGCTTGAATATATTTAGGCATATGTCGGGCTTCTCTGCGCATACACCTCTCCTCAACAGTCTTCCTTTGACTAGCATCAAACGCCGCCTTCATTCTCGTGACGGAGGCACGTAACATTGGTGCTTTGTGTCATTCAGTAGTGCTGCTACCTCGCAAAGTTAATAATAATAATAATAATAATAATAATAATAATAATAATAATAATAATAATAATAATAATAATAATAATAATAATGATTATGATGATGATGATGATGATGGTGATGATGATGATGAATCTCTTTTATGTCCACTGCAGGACGAAGGCCTCTCCCTACGATGCATCTTCAATTACACCTGTCCTGCGCCAACCGAGTGCAACTAGCGCCCGCGAATTTCCTCATTTCATCGCCACACCTAGTCTGCCGTCCTTCACTGCGTTTCCCTTCTCTTGGTACCTATTCTGTAACCATAATGGTCCAACGGTTATCTAACCTGCGCATTACGTGACCTGCCCAGCTCCATTTTTTTTCTCCAAATGTCAATTAGAATATAGGCTATACCCGTTTGCCCTCTGATCCAAACCGCTCTCTTTCTGCCTCTAGCGTCACGCCTAGCATTCTTCGTTCCATCGCTCTCTGCGCGGTCCTTAACTTGGTCTCAAGCTTCTTTGTCACTCTCCAAGTCTCTGCCCCATATGTCAGCCCCGGTAAAATGCACTGATGTACACCTTCCTTATGTATAAAGGTACACCTTCCTTATCAACAATAATGGTAAGTTTCCAGTCAGGAGCTGACAATGTCTGCTGTAAGCGATCCAACCCATTTTTATTCTTCTATGAACTACTTTCTCGTGATCACGGTTCCCTATGATAAGTTGACCTAGGTAAACGTACTCCTTCACAGACTCTAGAGGTTGACTGGCAATCCTGAACTCTTGTTCCCTTGCCAATCTATTCATCATTATCTTTGTCTTCTGAATATTAATCTTCAACCGCACTCTTATACTCTCTATGTTAAGGTCCTCAATCATTTGTTGTAACTTGTCCCCGGTGTTGCAGAATAGAACAATGTCATCGGCAAACCGAAGGTTGGTGATGTATTCGATGTCGATCGATTCTCCTAATCCTTCCCAGTTTGATTGCTTGAATACTTCTTCCAAGATCGCAGTGAATAGCACTGGAGAGATTGTGTCTCCTTGTCTGACCCCTTTATTTATAGATATCTTCCTGCTTTTTTTATGTGTAGAATTAATGTAGCTGTAGGACCTCTGTAGATATTTTCCAAGGTATATATGTAAGCGGTCTGTACTCCTTCATTACGTATTACTTCTATTACTGCTGATAGCTCTACTGAATCAAATACCTTTTCGTAATTTATGAAAGCCATATAGAGGGGCTTATTGCCCTCTGCGGATTTCTTGATTACCTGAAAAATGGCATGGGTGTGCTCTATTGTAGAGTATCCCTTTCTGAAGCCAGCCTGTTCGCTTGGTTCACTAAAGTCCAGTGTTGCCCTTATTCTACTGGATATTAGTTTGGTGAATATTTTATATGACACTGGGAATAAAATAATGGGCCTATAATTTTTCCATTCCTGTGCGTCTCCCTTTTGTGTATCAGTATAATTTTTACATTCTGCCACTTTTCTGGGACCCTTGCAGTCGATAGACATTACGTATATAAAGCCGCCAGTTTTCGAAGCATTATGTCTTCTCAATCTTAATTAAATTGAGTGTTATTTCATCCTCTCCTCCCTCTCTACCTCGTTTCATGTCTTCCAAGGCCCTTTTGACCTCATCGCTAGTTATAGGAGGAGTTTCTGTATCCTGTTCATTACTGTTTCCAATGGAGATCCAAAATCAAGAAAGCGGATGACAGATGGAATAGCACACTGTGGTAAAAAGGTTATAAACAGATATAAGGTTCCTCGGAAAGGCTTGCCAACGTTTCGATAAGATGACCTATCTTTGTCAAAGGCGGCCTCATCCTCCTCGGCATGTTAGTGTTAAAGGGTTAGTGCAGTGACGTCACGTGCGGTTGTTGTCTGTGGCGGATGTTTCTAGAGGGAGAGACTTCAAATAGAATGAGCGCTGTCGCCTGTCGTCTGTAAGCATGGTTCCCAAGACGAGGGGACAAGAGCAGGAGAGTTGCAAGGCGGGCAGTAAAATAAACAAAAGGAGAGAGAGAGAAAAGGGGGGGGGGCACCGAAAAGAAAAAAAAACAGGAAAGAACAAGCAAAGAAAAAGAGGGGAATTGGGGGCTGTTCGGGAAATGAGAGGTTAGGGAGCATTCAGGGGTGTCGCTGACGGCATGGTTTTGTGGCTTTAGAAGAGCCGGAAAGACCATGCCGCTGCCTTCCAGTTACCACGTGCACTGCACCCCAGACTCCCTCTCACCATCTTAACTCCTTCAAAATGGCTCCATGCATTGCTGCGACGCTACTAAAGTCACTCGTTCAACTGATGTCTTTTGGGGTCTTAGCGCATTGACCGCCTGACCGGCTCTTTTAAAGCCACAAAACCATGCCGCCAACGACGCCCCTGAATGCTCCCTAACCTTTCGCTTCCCCAGCACCCCCAATGCCCCTCTTTTTCTTTTCTTGTTCATTCCTTTCTTTTTCAGTGTCCCCCTTTTTTTCTTCCTTTTTCTTTCTTTTTTTTTCTTCCCGCCTTCCCACTCTCCCGCTCTTGTCCCCTCGTCTTGGGAACCACGCTCACAGACGACAGGCGACAGCGCTCATTCTATTTGATGTCTCTCCCTTTAGAACCAGCCACCGCCGACAACAACAGCACGTGACGTGACTGCACTAACCCATTAAAACTAACATGCCGAAGATCACGGGGCCATCTTTGACGAAGATAGGTCGTCCTATCGAAACGTTGGCCAGCCTTTCTGAGGCACTTTATCTTTGTTTATACCTTTATACCACAGTGTTTCTAATGGAGGTATCCTGACTGTTCTAGGTACTGGACAGGTCGCTATAGAATTCTTCCACTGCTTTTACTATACCTTCCAGATTGCTGATGATATTACCCTGATTTTCTTTCAGTGCATACATCTTGGTCTGTACTGAGACAAGTTTTCTTCTCACTGACTTCAAGCTGCGTCCATTTTTTACGGCTTCATCAGTCTTTCTCGCACTGTAGTTTCGAATATCCCGTATTTTTGCCTTGTTGTTCAGTTTCGACAGTTCTGCGAATTCAATCTTATCTCTTGAGTAGGACACTTTCACTCTTTGTCGTTTCTTTATTAGCTATTTTGTTCCTTGGGAGAGCTTGCCTACTGGTTGTCTTGGTGCTTTGCCTCCCACTTCGGTTGCTGCCTCTGAAGCCAGCCTAGTTAGGGTTTCATTCATTACCTCTATGTCATTTTCATCTCTCTGTACTAAGGCCGCATATTTGTTTGCAAGTGCCGGCCTGAATTCGCCTGCTTTTACCCTTAGTGCCTCTATGTTGACCGGCTTCTTATTGGTTAATTTTATTCTTTCTCTCTTCAAATTGAGGTGAATCCTAGCCCTCACTAGCCTATGATCACTGCACTTTATCTTATCTTTCACTTCTACATCCTGCACTATGCTGGCATCGGTAGATAGTATGAAATCAGTTTCATTTCTTGTTTCGCCATTAGGGCTTTTCCAGGTCCACTTTCTGTTTCTGCGCTTCCTGAAAAAGGCGGTTATTATTCGGGGCTTGTTTCTTTCGGCAAATTCTACCAGCATCTCTCCTCTAGCGCTCCTAGAATCGACGCCGTAGTCAGTGGTGTAGCAACAGAGGGGGGGGGGGGGGGGGGGCCGTGGGCCCCGGGTGCAAAGGGCCAGAAGCGGGGGGGGGGGGTCATATAGGTCTGAAGACACCCGAGATTGCCGATATCCTCGCCTTCCTCGACTACAGCCGGGGGAAGAGAGCGGGGGGGGGGGGGGGGGACAGAAGACCTATGGGCCCCGGGTGCCAGACGACCTAGCTACGCCACTGGCCGTAGTTGCCAGTTACTTGTTCACCAGCCTGCTTCCCCCCCCTTCTCCATTAAAGTCGCCCATTACTGCAGTATACTGAGTTTTCACTTGTCTCATCGCTAGTTCAACATCTGCATAAAACTGATGTACTTCCTCATCAGCGTGATCGGATGGTGGAGGGTAGGCTTGTACTACCTTTAATCTATACCTCTTATTATGTTTAATCACGATTACTGCTACCCTCTCATTAATGCTGTAGAATTCGTCAATGTTGCCCGCTATGCCCCTATGGATTAGGAATCCCACCCCGTATCACTTCTGATCTGGGAGACCTCTATAGCAGAGGACATGGCTGTTATTCAGCATTGTATAAGCCTCACCAGTTCTTCTAACATCTATAAGGCAGCTGATATCCCATACAATGTCTGATAGTTCCTGAAAGAGTTGCTAAGCTAGCCTCACTCATAATGACCGCAAATAAAGACGGGGACAGCGGGAGAGAACACATAAACAACACGGGCGTAGCCGTGTTGTTTATGTGTTCATGTAGTTATGCTTGTTCACTTTGTTATGTGAACACGTATCCATGTCAATATGATATGCAGTAAACACCAACTAGGCCAAACTGAAGTTCTTCTGTAGCCTCACTCGACAGAGTTTTGCTGCTAAAGGTTTACAGGGTCAGTTCCCAAAGTTAAACAAGCCTTACCGAATTTAAATTCCGACACTGCATTAAATTTACGTGCTTTTGCGTGCTGCAAGAAGGCTCGTAATCTCGAATGACAGCTATCCCCCAATATGAACCAGGAGGCTGGTTGTCGCTCATACAAATGCTCCAAGCCTATCCCTCCAGCATCAACTGATCCAAAACTGTTATTGCGTCTCAAGCGTTCAAAACTAAAAAATCATATTAATTTTGAAAAAAGCATGTGACAAAGTTGACTGCAAAGCGTAGTGCAGGGAAGAACCTGAAAGACAGAAAATTTCGTTTACCAAAAACATGTTGCATGCCTTCAGTCTGCCAAATATTGGAATACGGGGCGAGACAGAGGCATAAGTGTATGGTCCTCAAGAGCTTAACGCGCTTTGCGCCATGAAGTCCGTGAACAGAGAACACTCCAAAATTTCTGTAAGGTTTATAAAATGCACACAGTATAGCTTGTTATTCCCTACAAGAATAGAAAGGGCGTCAATGGAAAATAAACACAGTTTCAGCTACAGATGAGCGAATAGAGTGATGACGTCGAGAATTTCTCAGTCGTAGAATGCTTTCAGGGCACGGCAGTGACGCGGGGCAGTTGGCTAGATGGTCACTAATTCCCCCGCCTACTTGGATAACCGGTCTCTGGATGCTACATGCATGTTTTTCATCAATAATTGAGCTTTTTCAGCATTCCCATAACCCACCGCATGCAAGCTGCACTTCAGTCCCGCCAGAGCCCGGTTATCTTTGGCGGAGAGTACTCACTTGAAAAACGCGTGTGGATTATTCTGTAGAATTGCGCTGCTGACGGGTGTATGACAATTTCCTTTTTCCTGATACTTCACTCCACGTAGCCTATTTACGTAGATCGATTTGTCATATTGTATGTCCCTCCATTCCGACTTGTCAAATAATTCGACCTTCTTCTAGCTATCTCTAACAGCCTCTCTGTTAGTTCAAATGGCAGAGAATTGCCCCTAAAATGCACTCGCGGGTTCCATCTACAAATCAGCGCAAATTTTTATTCATCTTCGAAGCTTTCTTTTTGATACACTCCTATTTGGCTTCGTACGTCAGTAGCTGCGTGCCACTGGCGGAATGATGACAGTTTTTCTTTGCATGAGATTTTTTTTTTACTCGGATTTCCGCATAGCATATGTGCCTCATTCACAGTACTCACTTCTGACCGATTGCTCTAGTATGGCTTTAAGCCTTCTTGTAAGCACCATTATTGAGTGCGGGATGGGTTCAAGGCAGCGTAGTGGGCCTTGCTAACACCGGTGTCACGAGTGTGCGAAGCTCAACTGAGGCGTCACTTTCATGCGACGTTGTGGTGGCTAAGTTTCCGAAGGGATCAGCCGACCGGTCGCATAATCAATGGCCTCCTTTTAGGCCCAAACTTTCTATTTAAATAAGCAACATCTCTGACAGGATCATGTAATGACAGAGGGAGCCGTTCCCAAGTCATGTCAGTGATGGGTCAAGGAAAGGCGGAGGCATAGGCATGCTAATTAAGCGAGGTTCGAAGTGGAAAAGTATAAAAGAGACATGCAAGGCGCATTTATGAATTAGCGGCACAAAGCAAGGCATAAAAAAACGTGCCTTGAAGTACCCTACTTATTTACAAGTACTGATAGAAGAGATAAAAATAAGGGATTGACTGATAGCAATAATAATGAGTAGAAGGAATTGAGCCAGGTGAGATTAGTGGGAGATATGAAGGCGCACATGGAGGATCTTGACAGCTAAACTGATTCGACGGCGCCCTTGTGCTGGAGCCATCTGTGTGATGAAGAGAACCTTGTAGCAGTTAACAGGGAGAATGAGTGTCACGGGCAAGTAACGTGGCAATGCGGAAATAGGCAGTCATGTATAGACTGCGCCTTAGTTTCAGAAATGGTCTACTAACGACCAGACCAAATGATAATAGACGAACATGGAAAAAAAACCTGCGTAGCTATCATAGAGGGTTAACATTAAAGTTTTATACAGGTACTGACAGAAAACACGAACCAGTAGCATCATAATTTCTAAGGATGAATAAAAAGCAAATAACAGAGATCGGAAAACATAGAGAAGGAAATGAAGGCTCACAGCAGTCTGGGAATATATAGAATTGGTAGGCGTTTTGCAGCCGGATATACCACACACACGGCAAAAGAATTGTAGGTTTTGAAAGAGGAAACCATTTAAGTGGTGAAACATAGGAATAAAGCAAGCTAAAGAAGAACGTAGGCAGATTTCTATGGATCATCGAGAAGCCAAAATGTTGGGATTACACTAAAAAGAGGTACTCCTTGCACGGAACGAATACCTAGAAAATAGTGGTGAGTGAGCTCATGCAAAAGAAAATAAAATGCGCAAGTGAACGTTGGGTGCGTAACATCCGCAAAAGAAAAAGAACAAAGCCGTCCAAAAAGATTCAGGGACAATGTAAGAGCACTCGGAGCTCTAACTGAATATTCGCAAATGGCTGTCAGGGGCGAATACGGCAACGTCTCTGAAGGGGGACATGCACTGTGGTTACACCACATACGTTATTAAGGATAACTTCAGCCCAAAAGGAAGCTCAGTTTAGACTCAAACAGACCAGCAACAACAGCGAAGCCTGAGAGATGAAAATGTAGCATGGAAAGTTTTATCGAAAAAATGAAAGACTCTCCCTAATGACACGGAAGCAGGACCCCATCAAATCCCAGTAGAGCTAATCAAAAACCACGGTCCAAAGAGCAAGGCACTATTGACTAATGCCATACAGCAAGTGATTAGAACGAAGAATATTCCGGTCGGATGGCATGAAAGCAAGATGAACTTCATCTACAAAGGCAAAGATGATAAGGATAAGACGAGCTCGTACACGCCAGTTACAGTAACATCGCAGATATATAGAATGGCAGTGGAAGCCATAAAAATGGAACTGTCGAAGTGGGTGGATACACTTAGACACTTAGGCAGACACTTAGAGGATAATGTATTTCTATTAACTCAGGGCAGGTAGATTTAAGTAGCTCAGAATAAACATTTATCGATCGCGTTTCAAGATATTAAAGGAGCCTATCACACCGTATGCAGATAATTGTTATGGAATATTCTTAAGCACGAAGACATAAAGGATAATTTCATGGAGGTGCTGATGGAGACATATAGAGACAACAGAGTACAAGTTTTCTGGGAAGGTTAAAAAGCAGTGCAGGGGTACGAATTCAACAAGGACTGAAGCAAGGATCTCATCTGTATTGTTGTTCACGTTTTATGGTAAGGGCACAGAAATACGACTGGGAAACAGCGAATTGGGGTTTGATTTATCCTGCACGCCTAATGAGCAGATGGTGCAACAGAAGCTCCATGGACTACGGATGACATAGTGCTACTAGCGAGCAATAAAAGATATTTGCAGGCACTTGCAAATATTTGTGGCAACGCTGCGACGAATCTAAGCCTCAAGCTTAGCACAGAGAAATCGGGAATTACGATCTCTAACGAAGAGACGAGTAATTACGTGGTGTCAATTCAACAGCAAGTCATACCCATTGTTAAGAAACGCAAATACCTCGGGGTATGCATAAACGAAGGAAAGACTTCTCAAGCACCTACCAAAAGATTCTGAAAAAAAAAGAAGGATATCGCAGTGCTGCAATAATGACACACAGAGCACTGTTGGGCCGCAATAAGTATGAAGTGGTCCATGGAATCTGGAAAGGAGTAATAGTGCCAGTGCTAGCACTCGATAATGTCATTCTATGCCTAAAATCTGATATCTTGTCGTGGTTTGAAGTTAACCAAAGATCGGTAGGCCGGTTGTTTTTGGGAGCCCACGGCAAAACCACATATGATGCCATGCGGGATTCCATGGGCTAGGCCTGTTTTGAAGTCAGAAAAGAACAGAACAAAATAAGTTTTTAAGAAAGACTCAGGAACATCGATGAAAATGGATGGGCATCTAACGTGTCCAAGTGTCTGTACTTGAACAGCGTGGACACGGAAAAAAGGAAGAGGTCAAGAAAGCTGTAGATATACAACCAGGAGTCATCAGAAAGCAAGTCAGATAAACAGAAACAGGTAATTGGATGCAAAGAATGCAAACAAAAATGACAATGGAGATTTACAAGAATGAGAAGGAAAGAAAATTCAAGGGAAAATTTGCATAACACAAAAGGTTATTTGACGCTCGAGCCAGTTACCGAAGGACAAAAACGTACCGCAGCAAATATTTGAAACTAGATGAGGCATGTGTATCGGAGACAACTGAGCGCATCCTAATGGAATGCGAAGGGATTCAGCTAGTCAGAATCATAGCTAACGTACCCTTTCCAGAAGAGCTTCGGTTTAAAGTGGACGGAAGCGTCAACCGGTCACCAGTCCAGATAAGCAAGAGGCGTTCCGGTGAAAAGAAAGCAGGGAAGCGATTGATACGACCAGATCTGCTAAAGTCATAGCTGGTGGTATGAGGTAGATTTTGAAGGGTGAAAGCGATTAGGGAGATGTATACAATATTTCTACATAAAAACATGTATAGCAAACCTGAATAAATCAAGCAGGCTGCATGACTGTTTGTCACCACCCCGTTCCAAAGGTGATGCCACTACATCATCCTGGTCATCATCATCATCACCTTCTTCAAAAACCAGTCTTTACAAATCCTTACAAACTACACTACTACACTGCACAACAAACACAGATGGTTTTTGTTCTCTGTACTTTAAAAAAAAACACTGCACGAACTAGTGCATACATTGATGTCTCGCAGAAAGTGGGATACATTTGCTTAGCTTACAACACCTTGCTAACATACTTTCTATTTCCGCGTTCATTGTAGACTTTTTGTGCCTTTTTTCCCTCGTCTGATGTCCTATTTGACTGGTTCCCAAGGTAAGTTCTTGCAAACTGGAATGCCATCTGGACAAATGTAGTACTAACTAGACAAGTGGAATACCAGTCAAATGAATCAGGCACCCTTTTTTGAACGTAACGTAGTTCGGTAAAGATTCTCTGAACGTCACCACTACCGTTCGCAATGCAGAGCAATGTCAGTGCTTCGCTAATTTGCTTCTAGAGGGCATTACCGCCAGTTAGATGTATGCGGCTTGCGGGAAATGCGGTCCAATGCACCAGTGTCGTATTCATGTAACCACACAAAGTTATTGAATTTTCACACGTCCTTGGTGAAAGTTGTATAATGTACTGACAACACAGTGCGCATTTGCTGAAATGTCATTGCACTAAGTGTTGAGTTTTCTGTTATTTAGCCCCTGAAATTTTGTTGAAAGTATATTGAGCGAGAAATGTTAAATGGTAATTAAGCCGGCACTGAAGCTGCATTAGAGCCACAAATATTGGTTCATTCCTTTAAGTATCACCTGAACAAATGCTGAGCCCTCTTCTATATTGCTCACAAAAGTTTTGTTGGGAGTCTATTGTGCTAGCTCTGCTAAATATTTCTTGCGCCGCCATTGATACAACATCGAAACCACATTATGCCTTTCCTAATATGGCATTGAGATTTCTTCAAGATCAGACACCGAAATATACTGACAATGTTAAAGCACAATTCAATTTCTGTGTATTTACCGCTGAAAATGCACTCACATTTTACACTTTCTTTCTCTGATGCTAATCGAAAGCACATACAATAAAGAGAAATACATGTACATCACGCGTAAGAACTGTTCTTGCTGACAATGGTTTGGGGAACATCGACTCTGATTATTGCTTCTGTGAAATATCTACAAGCACCTAACGAGTAAATAAACGTTAGAAAAATAATGAATTCAGTGGTATATAAGCCCCAAATAACATGCACATGGACGCAAACGGCCCTGTAAACTGATTGAAAGTTTGAGAGATGATTGGAGGTTTGGTTGAGGCAAAACCAACTTTCTCTAGGTTCGGTTTCCTTGTGTGCTTTCGCGCGTGCAAGAAAAACAAAAAGGACGCAGATGTCTTCATCAATCTGTATTATTAGTGCGAAATGTTGCAAAGATCCATGTGAACGCTAGTGAAGAGGAGCACAAATTAGCAGTTACATCGCTAGTTTCTGAATATATAGTGTGTGTCTTACCTGGAGAACATGACGAGACAATAAACATAAGCTATCTTTGCAAAATACTCAGACATGTACAAGGCCATTAAAACGTGAAAACTCGACAACATGGTTTGGCGACAGCGGTCGCCACTAGGCAAGGAAAACCTCAAATCGCATAGTTACCCGCCCCTGCGGTGCCCGTACAACGAAGAAAGAGAGAAATAAGTTGACAAAGAAAAGGCTCTCCACCACACTGTAACAGCAGAGCGCGCGGCGACAACTGACATCGGTCAGCAGCGTGAACAAGGAGGAAAGGGAACAGAACAGCGCACTTCAGACATGGGAGAGCAACACACAACATCTGGCCTCAAAATGAAACTTTACTCTTTTTACTCCTCAAGATATCCCAAGGGATAGAAGGGTGCGTGATGCGCAACGTCAGCCATGTACGTTTGCTGATCACGGGAGAGCCGGCAGTTCAAGGGACGAAGGGTGGCCGCCACTCAGTCTGTAAAGCTTTGGTTATATTTAGTACTATGCAGTTGGCTGCAGACCAGTCATGTGTCGCTATAATGATTTTCTCCTTCATACCTTTTTCGAGCGGCTGAGCATGCAATCCCGCGTCAAGGAACACACTTGCCCCCCTCGACGGTACTCGTGCAACAAGGAAAGAAAGAAAGAAAGAAATGGTCAGAGAAAAGGGAACACCTGCCGACCATGCCTTTACTGTCTTGTGAACGGACATGACATCATGACATCATGAACATTATGAACATAGTCTGCCCAAGGAGACGAAGGAACATAACGGCACACCGCAGCACTGGGAAAGCCTACCAACGCACAACTGTTCTCCGCAAAATGCAACTTAAGTGTCACTCCGAAGTCATCGAGATATCAGCTTTCTGTTGCTCAATACGTGCTACATAGAAGTGCTATTTCTAGCATGAAAAAAAGCCCTAAAATACACGCAAAGTTGCTCTAGCGGCCAGGCGCGGCAATTTCGCATACAAAAAAAGAGGTGAGGCGTGCAGACAGGCACAGGGGTATAGAGAAGTGGACAACACGAACGCCGCGTCAAGCCCACCGCGCCATATTTCTCTTTTTTGCATAATGAATCCTTACCAACTAGCCCAGCTTTCTGTCGTTCTATATTTCGTATGTGTTCGCGGGATTCTTTCGGGCTCGGAAAAACACTTTTATGCAGCACGTATTGAGCAACAGAAGGCTATGCCGGGAGTTTTTCATGCAGCTCTACAATTTTATCATTGGCAATATATATACAATATATATACAATATATATACAATATATATACAATATATGAGGAGTCGATTATTGAATGAATTATAACTGTGTAATTAGGCGAATGCAAAAAGTAATCTGATTATCTCCAAGCGACGGCAAACAACACTGCCTTGGTTCTGTCCAACTACGTGCCATTTACATATCTTGATATTATTGTGCATGACAGTTGGGACACCTACGTTTGCAAAACTCTATTTAGAAAAAAAAACGGAAGGAAAGCTCAGCGCATATATTTTATTGCGCTCCAATTCAGTGTACAAAGTAGAAATGACCAAGTTACCTTCAAAGAAAGAAGAGGCCTATAGGTCACATTATCAGTAAATCGAGAGAAAAGTAATCGCACATCAAGGTAACTGCATCCATCCCTGCAGCTTTGCAGAAAGTAGCAAGTGCCGAGCGGGCCCCTGCGCGCAAGCCGTTGCCGTGGCTTCCATGTCCTCACATGAGTTCTGCTTTTAGGCCTAAATGCCGCTCACCTCACCACCCACTCCGCAGAAACTTATTGCCTATTGGTGCGTAATTATAGCACTTACGGCGTAGCAGCCTCATCGGAGCTGCATCCGTGGTCTCGGTGGATCACGGCACTCAAGGAACTTAACGATAAAAACCGCAGCCAACACCAACAATGCGTGCGTGTGACACTGCTTCATATACTGTAACTGCCGCTGTGTTGCATGAACCGCGCGGATTGCTGCAGACTTTCTGGAAACCCATGAGAAACTTCTACAGATGTTATTGCTAGTAAATTATGTAAAACTTACTGGATAAACTTGTTTGAGGCTTCCATGAGGGCCTACAGAAAATAATAATAATCTCAAGTCACGATAACGCACTTTCCGTGACCCCTCCTATAGGAACTATTTTTCCGTTAATCCTGCGATGTCACTTAAAGATTTTGATGAAGGAAAGCCACGACTGCTCATAAGGCGTTCGTTAAAAAGGTGAACACTGGCACTGTATCTCGTGAGAGCAAGGCTACAAGGACGTTGACAGAGCGTTTTCCCAAACGGTTGGTAATGACTGACGACCAATGGCCGCTTTCGCCATCTTACATATTTTTCTTTCTTGAATATTTTTTTTAAGTATCACGCCACATAGACGATACCATCAATAAGGGTGGCAAGACGCCCCTCAAGAAGAAAAACAACAAATAAGCAGAAGGCTTAAAATATATCCCAGGACTACTTTATTTCTGAACCGCATTAGACTGCCGCAGAAGCTGCGGCGGATGAGTGGTTATAGGAACAGGGAAGATATTTGCAAACAGCTTTTCTACTATATGGCATCGAAATGGATATTACAGATGGAATAGCAGTGCATTTTCAGAGCGCGTGAGAATAATATCGGATAAATGCCATACAGTGCCACCGTTGACCACTGAATCAAATAATAATCTTTGAGCGCCACAGAACTCGTGCCAGACACCACTTGCCTCTCAAAAAGCTGGTCGGCATTCGAAGACGAATGTGTCCCATCGAGTTCTAAAATGGATGAAAGAACCAAGGAAAGCGATTCACTTTAAAATGACAAGAATAGTCAAAGATATGAAGGAGGATAAGAGTAAGATAGGGAAAGACCGGGAGGGCTAGCTATAATGCAGAGTGACTGGTTACCCTATGCTTGGGTAATGGGGTGAAGGGAAATAAAATTGATAGGAGAAGACACGAGCAAGAAAAAAATAAAGAAAGGACTGCACACGAGTGCGTTCATGGAACCAACTATTGTCATCCACCCGACTATATATAGTGCGAGGTCGCAGAGGAAACGCACAAGGCTATCTCAGAAAGGCAGCTTCACAGATGAATAAAAAAATCATCTGAATCTAGATTTCTTCCACTGCGAAAGTTTCTTTCATAGAAACCCGCATGGGGTTTGCCTGGTAGTTTCGTGCAACAGTCCAGGGAATTTTTTTCCTTTCCTGAGCCCGCTCCTATGCGGTTCTTGTGCACACAGTACTCCATTGTGGGAATTTTTCGCCCTTGGTCTCGTCAGGTTATGCTCGCAGCGGTCCGGAAGTGCACCCACAATGCCGTCTTCAGCGGCGTACCAACGTAGGCTATGCGCTTACGTGCAGCGCATGCTGGGTAATAAAGTATTCAGCCTACTTTCTGTGAGCCGTGGCGACAATGAAGCAGGAAGAGCCCATAACATATATTCCAATAACAAACGTAGGCTAGGCTGAATACGATCATTCTTTTGTGAAAGCATGGTTCAGAATCGGAGCTTTGGGTTTTTCTGGATGTCAGCGCGTGAGTTCGCACGTCTGCAGTCACGCCATCTACAGTTAACGCGTTGTTTGGACCCTTCCGATTATCTACCGCTATAATGGCTAGCATGGCAAGCTATAACAAACCATGTAACAGTGATCATGTTGCTTGCGGAACAACCTTTAAAACATTCGTGATCGATGCGGCATTAAAAATAATCTTTCTTAATTTGGATGTGTGTTTCTTTAATCTGTTAATATGTTCAATGCTTGGCGGTAGTATAGTTTAAGTATACCAAGGCAAGAATCTTCATCGTTCGAAGTATGTTTCAGTTAAAACTGCCAAGCATGCGCTTCTTATTCTTATGTTTAACGTTGAGGTATAGTGGCAGAAATTCAAAGGCATTATATTTTCCTGCGTTCTTAATTCCATCCCCACCCCCCAAAAAAGAAAACAAACACAACCTGTAGATGAATCGCAATATTATACACGCCAAACGCAAGGTCAAGCACTTAAGAAGATAATTGAAAATAGGTCCTAGATCAATTGCCAGAAACGATCTCAGTGCTGCTATGAAAAAAACAAAAATAGACGTTACAAACACAAAACATTCCTATTTCAACTACGCGCTTATAAATTTTTTAAAACAATCAGCGCGACAATTCTGGGAAGTGCGTAAATAAAAGAAAACAATGAACAACCAAATAATTCGAAGTAAAAGCAAAAAGCAGATTCTCTGGATGCTTATTTTGCAATTGATTTGTACTCGCGATGACGGCAACTTGCCGAAGGTCCATACGCCAGTCATCTTGAACCGCTTATAATTGACGGTGCGGGTGTAGTTAACCTTCTGCTAATCCTAGACGCAAAGAAAGGCCCTTGATAGCACGATATAATCAACGGATTTCTAAGATATGCCTTATTGGTAAGTAAATACCTACTGCACTGAAACGCTTGTTCTTGCTCAGAAGGCGCTTTCATGCAGCTACACCAGATGTAAAATTTAAATCTGGCCTGGAATATGCTAATGTTGTCTTGTTGTCGTATACTAAGGCATTAACCAGCGGACTAGACAGAATTCAAAAGAAAGCAGTAAGGTTCTTGTTTAACAAGTGCAACATTACTGATGCATCATCACAACTTATCAACTCAGCGGGACTGCTTAGGCTACAAAACCACGCTATACTGGCACGACAAAAAATGGTCTACAAACTATTGAATAACGTGCTTAATATAGACAGCCCCACGTACTTGAGTAGACCTGAACATTGACGCACTCGACATAAACATCATCAAATAATAAAAGACTTGCTTAACACGTACTAGTGGGCCAGTTGGTTAGTCATGATGAAATATGGCAGCGCACTTCGAAGCGAGGACGTAACACAGAATGAACAAAACATGAGCGCTGTATAGGTTCATTCTGTGTTGCGTCCATGTTTCGAACTGCGCTGCCATATTCCATCACTAATTGATATATCAGTTTAACACTGACTGGTTCAGGTACTCATTCTTTCCGTTAGCTATTATAGAATGGAATAAATTGCCGGCATACTTAACTGGCACTTCGTCATTAAATAACTTCTTGCGCTTGCACGAGGAGCACCTGCGCGCGTTCCGATAAGTTTTCTTTCTTTTTTTTCTGTGTCAATAATAATTTGAATTACTTTCATGTCTTCTTAGTTTTTCTAGGCTACTTTTAATTGTCTGTTGTATTCTTTTTCTTCGTACGCGTATTTTTATGCTCGTAGCCTTAGTAATAACTTCAATAATATTACTTGTGCGATTATGTTCTAGCGTGGGTATTGCTGATGTATTAGTAATGTGCGTGTCCTTCCTTTATTAATCCATGTTGGGAGTTGGCATTATGCTGCAAATAAATAAATTAAAATAACTTCCCGAGATAATTCGTGGGCCCCTTGCTAGTACTGCTAGGTGAAAGGAACTCCTTCCTGCAGTGCTTGTTGCAACGTGTCGCCATCTTTCTCGCTTGCTGTAATTTACGTCAGCATGTTGGTGGCTTCCGTGATTATATCAGCGCGTTTTGCACCACGATTATCTCGGAGGCCAGCACCTGTTTCTTTAGAAAGCCAAAAGGTAACCCGAGTGCGCTCCTTTTAGATCTTTCCACATGCAGGAACCCCGGTCGAAATGTATGATTCACCATTACCAATTACTCATGTAGCATGCCAAAACTTGATTGTCTCCTGTGTGTTCTCTGTACATTCCTCTCGGCTTTCTTTTGGCTACGTTGCAACTTACCTACGAACACACTGTGATTATTTCTTCGAATTTTGTAAGTTCGCTCTGCAAAGACACCTCCAGTACGTGTTAACGTGGTGCCATCTCACAGGCTGCCAAGAAATCACCCATCAGATTGTTGTTTCTCCGTGAAATTAAAAGGTGGCGCCACAGTTCCTTTTTAAAGCTCTTTGATGTTCGTAGCTTTGCATTTTGACGTTACCTTGCTTTGCATTTTGGGATAACATAATCGTGTGGCACGATAAACCTCTTACGGGGTTTATCGTAAGAGACAAATGAATCCCGTAGTGCGGGAGCCTATTACATTGGTCGCAAATACAGTCCTACCACCGTGCTGTGTCTGAGCCACGAAAAAAAGGTTTTCTTTTCTTTTTTCTTCTGAATTGTAGACGTTAATTCTTTGGGTTTTCATGGTTAGTAAGAGTCAAAAAATTTCTGGGCCTCACTGAACGCCAGATCAAGCACTGAAATGGCTGCACTAGTGAGAACGAAACACACAACTTAGTTACCGGTGCCTAATCCCCTTTTTTCATAAAGCGACAGATGTATACAGGACATTCCATTTCCTTCACTGATTGTGGTGGCGGAAGATAAAGCGCACCGTGCCCTGATCATTTAGAATGAAACCTAATGTAGTATGTAGCTGCGTGCAGACCTGGACTGCAGCGTAGTCAAAGGCCAGCGTGGGGCCATTGAGATAATTTCGTCGCATTACATCTCCTAAAGTTAAACATAATGGGCTGTGAGTTTTCATTTCTTAGATGTGCTTCGATTATTGATGACACGGGAAATTGAGTAAATGGACATGATACCAAAAGTTTTTTATATGCGGTCGCAAGTCCTCCTACAAGCACATGGTCTTCATCATGACTGCATGTTGACTATTCCGCAGTACACCTTCAGCTGCTTTCAGTGTCCAGCACTGCCTCTCGTGAAAACGATAAGCTTTATTTGTTTTTTTTTGTTTTTTTGTTTTTTGTTTTTTCAGGTAGTTTCGACAAATGTTTGAATGCCGCATGCCCTTCCCCAAGGAGACCAACCCTGAAACAAAGCTGTATTTTCATCAGGTCCTAATCAATTCCTGCCGTTTTAGCTGAATATTTATTTAATAAATATTGCCTAACTCGCCAATGATGGATTTCGTTTTATTGTGCAAATATATCCTGCCTCTTCGAGCAATGAAGTTCAATGATTAGAGTTATGCTGTACGACACAGACAATTTGTGTTCTTATTTTCGTACAATGTACATACACGATAAATCACATGGTGTGCTGCAAGCATTACAGGTCACTCGACGACTATCTCAAACATTTGGGCTTCACCTGTCACAAAAGTGGGCCCTTGCGTTTTAAGATAACGGAAGATAGGTGAATGAACCTGTGGTGGAGAATAGTAAAAAAAAAACAGCTAGGCCGGGATATTTTAGCGACGCCTCATCCCATACTGTTCCTTTTCGGGCTTTTCGCTCTTCGTCAGTGGTCAGAGCGACGCTCCACCCCTGTTGTCAGCCGCTCGTGAAATGCGAGATGATAAGAGTAGCACAGCATTGAGAGGAAGACATAGCTAAAGAAGTGTGGCCCTTTCATCGTATTGTTAACACAGAGACCTTATAGAGCGAAAGCGAGCTCGCTCTCCGATGCTGCTGGCTAATAATGACGGCAGCCATAATGTTCTGACTCATGGTGTCCAGATATTTCATGACACCGACCTCCTGACCAAACCTGGCGCAGCTTGTTAGGATTGGGGCCTCAATCCTATAGCTCGTAATCAGTTGTCAAGATTGGAGTCGGGCATGAATTAGATGGTAGCTGGCCCATGCCTGGAAAATGCACTTCACGGCGCCTTCCCTGTCCGTGTTTTTTCGCATCCGAAACTTGAGTCATTCGCGGACTTTGTTAGAACCACAACTTTCCCATAGATAAATGGGAAAGTGCTGTTACAATTATCCTGTTATATTCAGTTTTCACCTAATGCCAAAATGAATCCTTGTTTGATGTTTTTATCCTATAGTATCCTTTGAAAAGGGACCCCTGAATACCGCAAAGCTATATACGATAGCTTACCGCTCTACCTATTGAGGAGCAATACAATTCACTTGATCTAGGCACCTCGCCAGATAAACCACTGGGGTTGCCTTATAATATATGTATAATTTGTATTTTTTTCAATTAATAAGGGTTTTGCTCTCGCATATAGATAAATGTAATGTTCGTGCTGTTGTATATTACTCTGTTTTATTAAATTTTTCCCTAATGCAAGAATGTATCTTTGTTTGATATTTTTATCCCATGCTTCTAACCAAGTGAAAATAATGATGATTTCTGCAGTATGACGTCCCAATACCAGCATTTGATTATGAGGCACGCCGTAGTGAAGGTCGCCAGAATAATTTTGAGAACCAGGGGATCAGCCAGCGAACAGCGACGGCCGATCGTACTTTTCGTTTATCCCGATTCTCGTTTTTGGTATTCTGTATAGTGCAGTAGGGCATCCCACTTTCTCAAGAAAGCCCAGGCGGGCTGGTGCTTGCCATTCGTTAAATTTGAAAGTGCGGAGTTTGAAGGTTCCATGGCATGGCGAAGGTGCATGAACAAGCATGCTCATGTTCGTAGTCGTGCTCGTGCTTGTTTATGAGAATTGCGAGTTAGTGTAGAGTTGTCGCCTTGTAGAATAAACTTAATTGCCGACGTTTTCTAGCCTTCACTTGTTTTGGTCGTCGTCGCGGATTTTGCGACAGGTGTATCTTGTGTCTTAAAACATATGATAGCACAACTGGTGTATCTCAAAGGAGATAGTGATACATACCTTTTGGAATATACCATAATACACATGCCACATATATACCCAAGGAGCATCCTAAGAGAGAATCTAAAATGCATATATATTTGACACTGTCCAGGCCCTGCTCTCAACTAAAGTTTATCGGTGAAAAAGAAAACGCATATGCATATGATGAGGATGATGAATTTTTATTTGCATCTGCTTCGAAACGGGGCGGCGACAAATAGTCACCTAGCATGCTTGAACTAATCAGTATTATATACATGCATAGCACTTTGCTTATCTCTAATCATTCCTGTCTTCATTAAAAGGTCTATCATATACGCTACCGTTACATACGTCCCAAACGACTCCTTATCTATCACTCTCTTCTCTTTTTTTTTCTACCAATAGTCAATATGTCACTTCTTATCTCGACTGCTGTCCCCCTTCTTTGGATCACAGAGCTACTGAAAGGTGCAGGTTCCTTGCGGGTCTTGCTGGGAGAATATTTTCGCGTGCCTTTACGATGTGCTGAATGATACACGGGCCTTTCCTGCAGAAGACACGTGCCTTATTAGGTTGCGAATACTTGACTCGGCATGTTTTTTCCTCAGGCCATCAGCTCAGGCCTCACATAGCCAGGCACTGCCCTTAGTGTTATCGTGTAGATACTGAGAGTTGCTACTCGCCGCGGTGGAACTAGTGGCTATTGTGTTGCGCTGCTAAGCGCGAGGTCGCGTGATCGAATCCTGGCCATGGTAGCCATCATTTAGATAGGGGCGAAATGCAATAACTCCCGTATCCCGTGCAATAAGTGCAGATTAAATATCCCCTGGTGGTCAAAATCAATCCGGAATTCCTCACTACGATGTGGATCATGATCAAATCGTGGTTGTCGGACATAAGACCCCAGAATTCAACTCAATTCAACACTGGGTGTCTTTCACAGAACTTTTCATTTTGTACCACCTGGTGGTTTTCACGACAGGCCTGCAGGAATGCAGCTTTGCCTGACCAGGCTTCGGGCCCCTCATACCCATCTGTACAGTCGAGATAAACAATGCAACTTTTATACGCGGCAATGCGAGACAGATGCCTCACGGTTGCAAGTACAGTACAGAACAGTAACAGCCCAAAATGTAAATCATTAGCATAATACGAGAATTTGTTACCGTCCAAGATGACAACTACATTCTTATTAGACTTTAGAATAGCTTTGGGGATTTCATTACATCTGACACAACTCGTACAAAACGAAAACAGTCAACAACATTTTCTATGGCATGTTAACTAAGCTGAGAACCGTACTTAATTCAACTGTGCGGGAAGTCAGTGCACCTGCTTGGTGTTTCTTGCATTGTGTTTGTCTTTAGAGTTGTTTTGTGACGTCACCAAATCATCTCGATCAGCTGTGTTTACTTTGTCATTGTATTTCTTGCGTAAACGTAGTGCCCAATATCAGCGTACGTTCTATTTCTTCGTAAGGCACGGCAAACCATGAAATCGCGGGATTCCCGTCAAATCTGAGTATAGAATTTTTACCACAAGTTCTGATTACGTTCTGTTTATCTGAGAAACTTGTTTGCGCAGAAGCTCAAGCACTTCACGTCACTGCAACTTCAAAAAAAAAAAGAGTAAGGGTTTTATTGAAATTTAATCTCTACACTATTGGAAAATTCACTTTAGTAAACCCGCGATGTCATGCACCTACATACACCTCCCTCTCCCCCTTCGGTATCATTTTTTTTCTGACATAATTCTACGTTATCTATTGTGTACTTTTGCAACCCCATAAATTTGATGCAGAAGCCATTATTTCAGCCAGTCACTACTGCTCATCAATGTAAGTAACATTATTTTAAAGCTCAGTGACGCCTTTACAACCCCTCTATCCTTCCCCCAGTGCAGGATAGCAAACCGGAAACGCGCCTCAGGTTAATTTCCGTCCCTTTACCCCTCTCTCTATCTTTCTCTTTCTCAGTGACGTCGAAAACGTGTCATTCACGCTGCTTTGGCATTTATCGTGTTGATAATAGAATGGTTTCACTGCTCGCCCGAGCCAGAGCAGAGCTGCGCCTGTGACCAAACATTCGCCACTTCTTTCTTTTCTTTTTGTTTTTGAGAGAGGAAAAAAAGTGGAAGTTGGGTATTCCCAACTTTCATTTTTCTTTACCGCTGCACTCGGGTCAACAAAACCTCTCTCTTCATTCTAGCCCCGACTCGAGCACTCGGGTGCGCAGATGTAGTCATTCATTTTCTTTCATCACTCAACGCTTCCGCAAAGCGAACGTGCATGTCTTAACAGCTCAATCAGCGCCGTGCTTTGTAGAGCGTGTTGGCGAACACGCAGCCTTTCGCTCCCTTGCAGCCCACGGCACGTGTCTACGCTCAGCTGACGCGAACCACCCCCGACACGCGGAGGAAGACCATTTCCTCGTCACGCGTTCTGCATCGAGCAAGCGATGTGCGCCGCCGCTTTCCTGCGCAGCGGCGTCGTTGCTTCGGAGGCCATTGCGCAACGTGCAACGCGAGGCGCACACGCTCGCGTTCTCATAGTCACGGCAAATTAGTGGCAAAAATTAGAGAGAAGCCGCGCTCTTCTTGAAATTCTCGCCAGCCAATCGCCACACAAAGCGCTGCGCTCAGCCATGCGTATGCAACGGAAAGAACGACCAGAAGTTATAGTTGAACACTGTACGAGGCCAAAGAGAATAAATGCTGGAGCTGTGCACCAATAGGGGAAACTTGCATGCGGCGGATGCATTACTAGGTGCGGTAGGAGAAGACATGTTGCTAACAAACAAAAATCCGCGTTTGTTATTACGTTTATTACGTTATTTTATCATGTTTAATAGGGCCCTTAATGTACTCTGATTATTTGGGCACCCCTTCAAGCACCCGCCGTGGTTGCTCAGTGGCTATGGTGTTAGGCTGCTGAGCACGAGGTCGCGGGATCGAATCCAGGCCATGGCGGCCGCATTTCGATGGAGGCGAAAACACCCGTTTACATAGATTTAGGTGCACGTTAAAGAGCCCCAGGTGGTCGACATTTCCGGAGTCCTCCACTACGGCGTGCCTCATAATCAGGAAGTGGTTTTTTCACGTAAAACCCCAAATTTCAAAAATAATTACGGGTGTTCTTGTCACTTCCTTGCGATACGTCTCTCTGTTGTCGCCGCTTCACTGTATACATTAAATTTTTGCGAATATTCATGCATGATTTATCCAGCTTTATTAAATCATTATATTTATTATTAGTGGCTCGACAAGGCAACCAACCACATTCTCCATGAAGTTTCAATAAGGCAAGGTGCTTATTTCCTTTGCTGACACACATTCCATTTATTAAGCAAAATTAGCAAAAAGCGACAAGCTGACCAGCAACATTACCATCTCTTGAAGAAAGCGGACGAATACTGTAAGCATTGCACATAACCAAAGGCACACGAAGCTGACTCGTACGTCTTTCAATATGGTCCTACATTCACAATAATAAAAGTGAGAAAGACAGCTGTGGTGCAGGGTAGCATACACATAATAAACGTAGAATCCTAAGAGTAAATGTTTGGGGCTATTAATGCGACACAGGTATTTCAGTTGACTTGCAGGAATGCAGTTTCCGCAAAATGTTTGTGATAATCGTAAAACATTTTACCAAACGTGTGGTTTACAAATATATTGCAGTTTACAAAGGAGATATGCGACAGAAATTGTAGTTATTTAGGCTAGCTCGTGATGCTTTATGTACAATGAATGCTGCAAACAGTGAGCCCCCTACGCACATAAAACATATAAGCTTGCACAAGTAGAACACTAGAAGCAAAAAAAAAGCTAAGAGCACAAGAGGAAGCAATAAAGCTTTCACAGGATATCAACTGGGAACTTCGCTAAGCATGACTTCTCCATAAACCAAAAAGGCAATCAACACTGAAATAGCGAGACGAAGGCAATAACATTACAAAATAAAACAAGCCTAAGTAAAAAATCAGTGCTAAACAAGGTGAGCAACCAACATAAGCATTTATGCAAGCGCACAACGCACATGCGAATAAAACCAGCAACCCGAAGCAATAATTACCCACTACTACTAGGAAAAGTTATTCAATACTTATAAACAAATTTTCAGCACTATGTAGATTGTCATTCTTGTCATTCTCATGTACTATCAGCACTAATTCAAACGCTCACAACTCAGAAACTACTCTGATGAGTTGTTCCGTTCCTCGGTTGAGCAGTATTTTTAAATAGGAGCCTAATTCAGACTCCAAAACGGCCACTTAGGACAAGACCATGCTCAATAACCTACTGCAGTGCGATTACACACGGCACTTCCATGTAGTTATGCGTAACAAGCGTTCCAATCAGTTATCTCTTGTTCGCGTTTTAAATTATACAGATTGTACAACCCTCGTATAATACGTATTCATTCAAAACAGCACTGTCGACGTCTTCCAAAACAATAGTTGCAAAGCAAGAGTTAACTGTCTTTGCTCACGCTACCAATAACGAACGTAGCTCAAAGCTTGTTGTTCTGGTCACCATTTCACAAGCAAGCCGTACGGCGCGGCAAGACGCCTAATGACTCTGTTCGAGGCGAAAACAATACATAACGAGCCTATTGTAGTAAGGCTTGACCCTGGGTCCAGGGACAAACCGAATGAATGCGAGACACGATACGCGAAGCAAGGACACACTGTGCCAGGTGACAATGGCTTGGGCCTGTGCTGGCTATTGAGCACGCGAAGAAACACCACTGCACTACTTAGACCACGGGCAACGATCAGGGAAAGGAGGCGGAGCGTTAGCGTACGGGTCACGTGGACTTAACTATAGGCATCTCTGCCTAGAGCCCTTATTTTATACCTTGCTATGGCATAGGCATCTGAGAGGACTAAATGTATGCAACGGATGGTACTAAAAGATTCGCACGTGCTGTGCCAACAGTAGTTTGGGTAACCTCATCTTGCAGCCTCTGAATTTCGCCTACTTGACTAGGGAGAGTGCATTATGATGCCATTAGTACCTAAAAAAGGCGAATTTACTTTCATCAATTGAAGTTCTTGCTACTACAAGATTGACTTCGCTCGCGTGAATGTCAGCATCATTGATTGTCAAGATTGTCAAGATAGAGATTTTTATCAATCCAGGCTTATTGATCCCGAAATGGTCAAGCTGATATTTTCTGTTGTTTCGTGCAGAAAGCGTGCACTAACTTGCAGCATCTTGCTCTCGGAGTGTTGAGGAATGGATGTTAATTTGTCAAGCGCAGTTCTATATCGTTTTTTTTTTTGACACGGCTGCGGGAATGCGCAATGGCTAAGCTTGAGACAGTAGGCAGTGTCGGGAACTATTATTTTTTTCCCTGCATTTTACCCTCGTAATTTAGCAGCAGCAACGCATTGTCTTACTCCGATCACGAATGGTATAAAGTTTGTAAACAGGGATAAGATGCCTCAGAAAGGCTGGCCAACGTTTCGATAGGAGGACCCATCTTCGTCAAAGGCGGAGACGCCTTTGACGAAGATAGGTCCTCCTATTGAAACGTTGGCCAGCCTTTCTGAGGCATCTTATCCTTGTTTACAAACTTTATACCACAGTCTTCCATCTGCCAGCCCCTTTCTTGTTTTGGACTCCGATCACGAATGATATTTGGGAACGGTATATATACACAAAATGTGCGTTGTTGACAACTTAGAGGGAAAAACACAAACTCGACACACGTATAGTCTAGTATTCCGAAATAGGCAAGGTACAATATCATGTTCTGGTCACTTTGAAGTAAGAAAATATTTAAAGCATGGGGCCGAAAACACGAATGTTCGGGGGTTTTATATTCTTTGCTAATATTGTACACGTTTGTAAATCAGCCCAGCACGTTTTATCTTCTACAAATAAGTACGGGGAGCGGAATTTTAAAGAAGAAAGCTCAAGCAAGAAACCTGAGAAATGTGAAAATGTGAAAATGAAATTTCGCGAATGAAATGTACTCAAAATAACCAACCACCTCGTATCTTTTGAACAACAATCTCGCCAGATGTGACAGAGTAACTTGCATATATCAACAGCTGGACGGACAATCCCGCAGCAATAGCACTGAAGTGATTCTCCGATACTTGTAGCTGTCGGTAAACCAGATTTGTAGTTTCCTATAACCACTTAAAGTGCTGCAAGCGCAATGTCAAACTACACTCAGCTCTTCCTGTCATGCAAACGCACTAACAAAAGCGGCCACGTGTCACGGCAAAGCTTTTGTAAGGCTAAGTGACTTCCTCTAGGTACACCGCTGTACTGAGACCTTCCACTCCGCGTTTGTTATTCATTATGCAAGTCAAACACGGCTCTATACACCGTGAATTTGCGGCCTTCATTCTGAAACATAAACAACAGAAGCCAAAAAAAATTGCTGGCTTCGTTAACAGCTTCCGCGACCTTCTGAAGCATGTACTTTCTGACCTTCCGTCTAAGCGTCCATTCTATCCACTTCCTTCATGAGCCTTCTGTCTAATGCTGCTATTCAGTCTTTTTAGTTCTCCATAAGCGCAGTAAACGTAGTGCGTTGTGAAATGTGTGCAGTTTATTTTTCTGCCCTTTCCAGACGCGCACTACTGATGCCACGCACTCCGTTTACCGATGCTTTCTTGGTAACTTCTGGGAAAAGCTTTCCACTATTTCTATTTATTTTTTTACACCAGCCACAGTTTCCATGCGCGTTTTATAAAAAAGTATTTTCCTCGTGTAGCTAAATGTATTCCACAAGTGAGATGCCTGCGCTGTAGTTGAGCTACAGAAAAATATAGAAAATTTCAGAGCAGTATCTATAATACAGAACGTTATCTCAGTGCTGTATTTCCTTTGGGAATGCAAATTTTAGGAGTGGTTAGTTTCATACGATTACAATGACCATAGCACATAAGCAGTTCCTCGTTTCTTGTTCACATCGCTAACTGGTAGGTTCATAGTTCCTTTGGTTGCTGGCGCCACTTAGCATTTGGGACTTCGCCTTCAGATTGGCTTTAAACGTATATGTTTGCCAAGGCTTTCTCTCATATCGGTCAAAGGCCTTTTTTCCATCTCGTCACTCTCACGAGAGAATATAGCATAACTGGTAAAAAGGTCACCAAATGAAGTTCAATCTTTTTTTGTACCAACAGTCAAACTTATACAGTTCTCCTCTTACTTACTTACATTAACATGAACATTATTGTGCTCAAGACTTTCACCATAAAGCTCAATAACATCATTTCCTTTTACTGGGCCCAGGGCTTGATTGAATTGCTCATAGAAGCTATATATTAACGGTCCCTTTCGCTGTTCTTTGGGCAAAATAGGCTCGCTGCCATGCCAGGTTTCGTACTCGTACCACAAACCACGCTAAGGTCATGGGGCGTACTAACACCGTTTTTGCAGTCCAGCTGACACCTTTCCCCAAGTTCTCTCTCATAACTTGAGATCACAGTTTAGCCTGAACAAATGTAGATTTGCTCAATTGGCAATGTGCCTGCTGATGTCAACAAAGTCGACATCAAATTTAAAAAAAAAACTGCCACCATCTATAGCACACGTGCAAGGCCTCCGAGGCGAGTCTCATTGTATTCGATAGTTGCAGCACAATAGCCCTTTGTTCGCATTCACAATATTTCTCCATGGCCTCTATCGCCTGCGTAACGAAATGCACAGCTTGTGAAAGCTGGTGGTTGAGGAAGAAAATTACTCGTCGGAGTGGTCACGAAGGCGTCCCAACAACACGCATGCGCCTCGAACAAGATGACAGAGCTTTGCAAGTTCGCAAGTCCTTGAAGATGGCTTTGCTGTGTTTAATGCCATAGATGACTCGCTTTGGTGGGAGATAAAATCTTACAATATTCTCTGCTGTGCTCATCATGCGCCAGTATTTATTAGCATCGTTAAAGTAGATTTAGCTTCTGTCGGGGATTTTATTAGCAAAAAGGGCGTTTTGAAAAGCAAAAGTTATGACGCACATGTCAGCGACCTATGCTATTTCTTACAATACTATCTATCACTCATATATAAGCTTGACGACTTTGCCCCGATGTGTAGCCTTGTGCTTCTACCTCCAGAAGATGTTAAATGTCACACGACACAACTGCAAAGTAAGTGGTACGGACAAAACCACGTGACAGCAATATCAGATCGTAGCAACAAAGGCGCAATCATCACCAGGCGATCAGTATACTATGAAACTGAAAACGCACAAATATTGCTCGCCCGACGTTTAGCTCGGTATTTCTAGGGTCTACACAAAAATTTGCCTAACGCTGTGTTTTATTCAAAACATGTCTCTAATAGAATGCGATTACAATGATTAGCTTGAGCCATTTCATACACCACGAAAGCCTTCGCAAACAATATTCTTACGTTGCTCTCTCTGTATGCCGCTAATTTACCCTAGCATTGGCTACTTCTCTCGAGACGTCTGCTTGAAAAATTTCCGAATCTCTACAAAATATATCCTTAATAAAACCAGCTCGCTCGTGCACCACATCATCGTCATCATGACCATAATTATCATCACAACCGCTAATCACATGCTGTCAGATCCGAATACAAATAAAAGTAGGTTCATTCTTCACCCTAGCATGCATGAAAAGCACGCATTTCCATTTCCAATCGTTTTGTCAAGCTTCATTCGGTCGAGGTTTGCCCGTCCGTCACTGTCCAGTCGTTTACCTCTACGTGAGCATGTATCGCCCATTCCCTAGTTAATGACCGGGACCTCCGCCCCCGCTGGACAGCATTCGCACGGCTGCCGGATGCTGGTTTGCCGTGCCGGGCTCATTTGTCAGCACCTTGGCTCGAAATCCATGCTTGTCGGCCACGTAGTGCACCTGCCGGAAGCGACCCCACGCGTCCGTGAAGCCGTAGCTTCCCTTCACGCCGCCCAGACCATTGCTCTTCTCTTGGCGGTGCTGGGTGCCGTACTTGTCCAGGACTTGGTAGCCGAAGCTGTACGGTTGCCACAGCTGCGATGAAATGCACAGACACGCTCGGATTTTAACGTCAATTCGTCTTGAGCACTGCACATTCTTTGCGAAAAGTATGGAGGCTACACGACGCGTGGCCAGAGCTAAGCTGGGCACGTGTTACATGATCGCCTTTGAATCCAGGCGTGCTCATCTGCGCTTATAACACGTGGTTGCGCTTGTAAATACCTGAGGGTTTGCAAGCTCGTTCCTGTCGTAGTAGAGCGGGAATAAGAGTTCTTTCATAATCGTATAAATAAGTAAGTAATGGTGAAAACCTTAAAACAGTTTATTACTATTTACGGAATAAGTAATTCATTTTGGCAAAGAAAAATTCCACTATTCCAAGGCGTTGGACATCGAAGTAATTTTTTTTTCCACATTGCACTTACGTTTGATCTTCATTTCGCCGTAAGCCCAGCACACACCGACGTGCTGTCCTAGCTTTTCAACACAAACACAATCATATTGCACACATGTCCTACAACACGTTACTGAGCAAAAAATTCACCGACTGGTACTATATATGCTCCATAGTGCAAAATTTGAGCCCGGCTCTCTACGTGTTCTCCTTTTATGATATATTGACACAGAAAATTTCAGAGAGACATATAGCAGAGTCGGTAATCGTCGAAAATCTTATCTGCAGGTCAAGTGCGTCGGCTTTTATACAGGTATCGTCGAAGGTACCAGCGTAATCGCTTGTGGCTCTTGGCCTCCATAAAGTGCTCCACAATTCGTGTCGTGAATACAATCAGATTACAAACAATCGCAAATCATGACAATCGAAACAAGCGCGAACGCGACCAAACCAAGCAAACCAAACAAAGTGATCATGTGTTTAGCATCCCATGCCACTAGCTTACCCCAGAAAAAAAAAGAAACGTGTAAAAGTGTCCGCAGGCTTCCTTCCACGATGGCTTGATATAGCCATGGTGGAAGGAAGCCATAATATAGCCTGTAGTCCACCGCGGCGAGTTAGTACCTTTCTTTTGCTAAGCGCTTACGAGAACGAGTGTTGTGAGCGTAACATGATTTTACCAGACTCACAAAACAAGGATGAGCAATGGAGGGCAGTGCAGGACTAAGTGGTTTGATAAGATTAACAAATGTGCGGACATATAGTGGATATCGTTGATACAAGACAGCGGTAACTGAACATTTCGGAGATACACATTTGTCCATCAGGGGGCATATATACGCCGATGATGACGGTCAAATACCTTTCCGTAGCCCCCGCCACCGTAGCCCCCACCGCCATAGCCGCCGCCGCCGTAGCCCCCGCCGCCGTAGCCTCCACCGCCGTAGCCTCCACCACCGTAGCCTCCGCCACCAAGACCGATGCCTCCTCCACCAAGATAACCGGCGTCAGCAGGTGTCAGCCGAACAACAGCTACCATGGCGCACTGGGAACAACAAAGCACGTTTCTTATATTCGGCTGGAATTTGCCGCAAGTCATGTAGGAAATGAAGGAAAATGGAGTGAATAGTTCCAACTCCACATCGTGCAAGAGCTGCACCAATGTCATTTACAAACTTTTTATCCGTCCCTAGACGGTTGTAGCCTACAGAGAAGTGTGGCTTAAGTCCAGCCTTTTTTAATATCTTGAGCCTGATCGCCCACGTTCAGGGCTCATCGAAAGAAGGCGTCGAGAATCTGAATTTGCTAAAGGAGCAGAGAACTCGAAGCCCTTTCTTTGGTCGTCTTTCGTCGATCACCGAGCCCAGATAAAGTATGGTGCAAGAACCACTCCAGCTTGAAGCCTCCGAAGAGGCCATTTCTCCGCCCTGCTATGGTTAAGGGGAATGAAGAAGAGACACGCGGGAATGAAGGCACGTGTGTTCCTTCAGAGGCTGGACTTTCGTGCCATACATTTCATGCTCTGAAAAAAAATAATTCTGCACCAGTCAAAACCAGAGGCTGTGTTTTGGTAAATATGGCCTAATGCAGTTGAGGGTCAGCTTGACTTCGCGGAACTATTTTGGCTGCGGTGACATCGAAACATAATGCAAAAGTGCCCTCTACTGCAATTTTTGCGCTCCTTTTAGAAAAATCGTTGGTAAGTAACGATCCGGAACCACCCACAACGGCGTCCCACATAGCCCATGTGCGTACAGAGTGTCCCACGTAACTTGCTCCACAAAATAAAGATAAGCGAGTGCCACGTAGCTGAACAGAATCAAGTCAGTGTTGCTTGCCGTCACCTAGAATAAGACAGACATCTTTTGTGTGTTTTGCCTAGTTAATTTGTGTTTCGCTATAATCATAGCGAAATTGTCCTTGAGAAAATTACAGACCACCCTGAAAAATTCCCGATCCATCTTTCTGTTGCTCAATACGCGCTACTCAATTTTTTTTTTTTTGGCAAGCGTTAAATAAAGTCTGCAAAACACGAAAAGTTGCTGCGCGACTGGCTGTGCTCCACTTTTCGCGAGCTTTAACAATATGGTTAATGGAATTGACACCAACAAGTGCAAATTCATGCGTGCATCCCGCCCAAGCTCTACAGAGTCACAAGTCTACACTGCTCGCACTACTGGTCCAAAAGAAATTCATTCTAGAAAATTTCGAGTGCAGAAATATGATACTTGGGCTTTTTTAGATTTTTCAAAAGCCTTTGACCTCATTAATCATGATATTCTGCTTCAAAAACTGTATCATTATGGCATAAGAGGTATCGCGCATAAAACTAATCAAGTAGTATTTGCTATACCGTACTCAATTTGTTGGCATTGAAGGAAAACATTCCTGAATAAAATCTATTAAAACAGGTGTCCCACAGGGAAGCATCCTGGGACCATTTCTGTTCATACTTTATATTAATGATATTGTCCACTTTGATGAAACAACCCATTGTATGATCTACACTGATGACACGAGTTTATTCTTTTCAGGCAGCTGGTGTGCCGATTT
Organism: Dermacentor albipictus; assembly: GCF_038994185.2. Classification (NCBI taxonomy): domain Eukaryota; kingdom Metazoa; phylum Arthropoda; class Arachnida; order Ixodida; family Ixodidae; genus Dermacentor; species Dermacentor albipictus. Next base: position 86,657,436 of record NC_091825.1, read on the forward strand.
GGGTAGTTGAGTGAATAGCGCACTGTCTGAAATAATGCATGGGCTCAAACGAACTGCCTGAAACTAAACATTAATAAAACGAAGGCTGTTTTATTTCACCCCCGGCCACACACATATCCAGTTACCTACCGTTTCGTTAAATAACTCTAAAATTGAACTGGTAAAAAGCTTAAAATCATTGGGCGTGTATTTTTCAGAAAACATAACATGGGATAATCACGTCAACTACATTAATAATAAGCTATCTAGGACAACCGGCATTATGCGCCGCCACTGCTACCATTTTCCTACTTCTGGTAACATGGTCATATATAACTGTTTATTTTCTTCTCTATTGAAGTACGCGCTTCTTGTATGATCCACACCAACAGCTGCAAACATTAGCAAACTTACCGTACTGCAAAAAAGTGTTTTACGCCAAGCCTGCAAAATCCCATATTGCTACCACACTGCAGACTTGTTTAAGAAGCACCACATCATTAAGGTTCCATCAATGTATGATTACAAGCTATGCCGTTTATATAAACTCGGTTTGCTGAAAAATAATGTTGCCATGACAAACATAGCAAGGCGAGAGAAAAGCTTCCTTGCTTATATTGTACGCCACCCTGAAGTGTCGTACGTCGCCAAATGTAGAAACAATTACGGAAATCAAATGTTAAAATTTCAGTTGGCTACACTTCTAAACCATATAATAAAAGAAAATGAGATTGACATATCTAGTACATCACCAAAACAACTGCGCTTAATGTTTGTATAGTAATATGATACGATGATTTCCTTTTTCTTTATGACTACTGTATAATACTCTCTTCAAGTGACGTTTTGTATCTTCTGTAAGTGTTTCCTCTTAGTAGGTCGTGCTCCCTTATCCGCATGCTTTTATGCTTCCCCGTTTGCTAGGGGGTCAGTGCTCCTCAAGCTGTTCTTACAGGTTTTACATGTCCTCCTCGTAACTTTTTCTTGTTGCAGAATAAAATTCAATTCACTTCAATTTATTAAACAATCTTCACCTTGAATCCATGTTGTCATTATCGATACTTAGGTGTGGTGATTATTCCGACTTTAAATAGGAACCAACATATCGCTATAATAAGGGCTAATACTAACCGCACGTTGGGATATTTAGGACGAAATTTTTATTAAAGCTCCAGACCCACCGCGGTGGCGTAGTGGCTATGGCGTTGCACTACTGAGCAATACCATCAGCAACGCTTTGAGCAATGCCAATTTAGGAATGAATCCCGGCCGCGGCGACCGCATTTCGATGATGGTGAAATGCGAAAACGCCTGCACGTGCATTGCGCACTGTGCATTAAGTGCACGTTCAAGAACACCAGGTGGTAGAAAGTAATCTGGAGCCCCTCACTGTACGGTGCGCCTCGTAATCAAATCGTAGTTTTGACGCGTAAAACCCCAAAATTTAATTAATTCATAAAGCTGCCGTGTCACTAAAGTATTACTTCTCTACAAAACATTCGGTCTTTCTGAGCTAGAATACGGCCCGTTCATTTGGGACCTCAACCATTCTAACCTACAATACGTTCCTTAAGTAGTCCAGAGTAATAGCGTGAGCTTTAGTCTCTTTAACTATAACCGCATGGCCAGCGCTATATCTACAAGACCAAGTTTATTGTCACCTTGCTTATTACTCCGGATAAACGTTTTACGTTTTACATCACAAAATCCATTGTCTTCATATCTACGCAACCAACCCATTCCTAATTCCACATACCACTCTTCCCGTATTCATCATCGGCATCAGGTTGGAGTCTTTTATCCTCAAGCAAATATTTTTATTTACTGTTTTATTCGACATACATCCAACGATATTGGATATAGCTGGTATTGCTGATATTGCATCCATATCCGATTAAAGTCGATCTCAAAAAGTGCTGCTTCCCTTTTTTTTACTGTGATGACGCGGCGTCAGTAAAAGCGGTGTGTTGTTTATTTATCGTCCTCATAGTGGAAAGGTGCCAAGCGTCTGATGTCGCTCTTGTTATTGTTTTGTTCCTGTTCTATGTCATTTTTTTGTTTTCACTGTTTTCTGACTTACTAAATAGGGTTGATTCTGGTTTATGGAATATGATGTTCGCTCGCTTTATGACCTCGCGTGATATGTTCTTTGTTTAGTTTTTATTTTCGCATGTTAATTGCCTGCCGTGTTCGCAGTTTCAAATGCGTAAGCTTTTCTGTGCCTACCCAACGACGAAACCCGTCCGTCCATCGCGTAAGACCAATGCTTTCAAGATAATGCCCGCCGCAGCGAGAGAATTGACGTTCGTGCTGCCTCTCACTTCAACGCGAACTATGGCCAGCCCTTACAGTGCCTTTATATACCTAGTGTTCCACAACATCGTGAACGACAATAAACCTGGTCGCATTTGGTGGAGGTTGCCGAGATCCTTCGCCTCGTCCTGGAGCTCCGCACTCGAACCCTGCCAACAACATCGCCCTGCACTACGCCTGATCCCGCCACCTCGTTGCCTGCACCACCAACTGCCACTGTCATCTGTGCTGGCGTCGCTCGTCAACGCGACCCACCTATGTTCAGTGGGACCGGCGAACACGACATGGAAGACTGGCTGTCATCGTACGAAGGTGTAAGTGCTCATAACAAATGGGATGACCAGTCTAAGCTGACCCACGCGCCTTTCTACTACACCGACGTAGCCAAATTTTGGTTCTTGAACCACGAATCCGACTTTACCAGCTGGTCCACGTTTAAGACTCTTTTTGCCCAAGTGTTTGATCGCCCAGCTGTGCGTAAGCCACGGGCTGAACAGCGTCTACGCCAGCGCGCAACGCACCCTGGAGAGACATTCCCCAGCTACATCGAGGATGTTCTCGATTTGTGCAAGCGGGCGATTCCCAGCATGTCAGAGGATAACAAGATCAAACACATCCTCAAGGGCATTGAGGACAGCGCATTCCAGATGTTGCTGGATAAAAGCCCAACTAGCGTGTCAGTCCTCATTAACCTCTGGCAGAGCTTTGACGAGCTGCGCCGCCAACGTTCCATCACCCGCCTATGTTCTATTCAGCACGCCGATTCCGTCTCGAGCATCGCGGTTTCTACCAGGAACCAACCGTTCTCTCCCAATAAATGAATTCTTGTCTCTACTCCCTCAACACTGCGCCTAAACTTTTTTTGTTGCCTATTGTATTTCTTTCTTGTACTATAGTGTATTATCCACTCCTGCTATAGCCCCAGCAGGGGCTGCAGTATGTGTAAATAAATAAATAAATAAAAACCAACTCGACCCTCTCGCAGCATATTAAAGATTTTATTCGTGAAGAGGTGGTCAGCCAGCTCTCGCTGCTGCCTCACCGCTACGCACCTCCGCCAGCTTTGCCTCCAATGCTGCAGCAAGCCATCCGGACTCTGATGCCCGAAGCGCTTCCTGCAACTCCTACGACCCCCCCCCCCCCCGGCCCCACCCAATCCTATGAGTGTGCCGCTGGCCCATACCAATTTTGCCACTCACCCTACGTTGCTCCCACTCAGTTATGCAGCTGTGGTTGCATGGCCACCTGCGCCGACAGCTTCCGTTTCATCACCCATGCATCCGGCTTCATTTCCAGTTGCCCGACCATCAACACAGTTTTTTCGTCCTACCGAGACGTGGCGCACTCAAGACAGCCGGCCTATCTGCTTTGCCTGCGGCATTGCTGGCCATGTGGCGCACTTCTGTCGCCGCCGCGCCCCAACTACGCGTACCACCTTTGACACGCCCAGCTAGGCACGACAATACGCCGCCACGCCTCCATTTTCCCCACGACGTCTTGACACTGACCGTCGGTCGGAAACTCGGCATTCCCCTTCCTCTCGTCGGCGTTCGATTTCGCCCCTGCGTCGTCGAGCTCCTACTGAAGAGGGAAAGTGACTGGTGCAGTTCCTGAGGCAAGAACTGCAAATACATCGACGTTCTCAAGACCTCAATTTTCGCCGCGAAATGTTGTTACCGCTTTTGTAGAGGGAGTACCCGCAGTGGCACCAGTCGATACCGGAGCAGCCGCTTCCGTCATTCACTCGAACCTTCGTTGCAAACTACAAAAAGTGACTACAGCTCCCTCCGGCCTGGTGCTCGCCACTGCTAGCGCGCAGCCAATTCACCCTTAATCTGTATGCACGGCCCGTGTCGTCATCAACGACGTTCTGTACATAACCATTGTGCTCTCAGGACCTCATCCTTGGTTGGGATTTCCTGTCACGTCATCATGCTGTCATTGACTCTTCGTATGCCAGAAGTGTCGCTTTTACCACTATGTGAATCACTGCTGACCAGCTCTTCTCATTTTGCCGACAAACTCACTGTTGATGCCGACACAACGATACCCCTGAGTCGTCAATGGCTGTTGTCCTGTCGTCTGATGCCGCATCTGACGCCAATGTAGTGTTCACGCCGTCCGATGTGTTTCCTCAGCGCAAGGGCAAAGTTCATCCGTTTGCCATGCTCACTATAACATCTGGGTCAACTGTGATGCTGGTCACCTACTACTACCAGTGCCCGATCAGCCTACTGCCTGGAGAGACCATAGGATACTTCCAGGCGGTCGAATATGTTGACGATCTCGATGCTCCTACAGACTCCGATGTTACGTTGACGCCATCGCTTCGCTCTCAGACTCAACACCTTTAGTGGGTTTCACAACGCCATCGACACTACTCTTTGCCCATCTCATCACCGCCAGCTTCTCGCTGTCTTTCACAAGTTTCTCTCTTCTTTTGACTGTCATCCTACGTTATTGGACCGTGCCACCGGTGTTTCTCACACCACCGACACCGGTTCCCACTCCACCTTGTGTCAGCGCCCGTATTGTGTCTCCGCCAAAGAGCGCCGAATCATCATGGAGCAAGTGGACGACATGCTCAAACGTATGCAGTCATCAGTCCCTCTCAAAGCCCTTGGCCTTGACCTGTCGTATCGGTAAGAAAAAGAAGATGGGTCCATTCGTTTTTCTGACGACTACAGACGCCTAAACAAGATAACGAGAAAAGACGTTTATGCACTGCCTCGAATCGATGACGCTCTCGACTGTTTACAAGGCGCAGCGTATTTCAGTTCCTTGGGTCCGCGCTCCGGGTACTGGCAAGTTCCAATGGCCGAACCTGACCAACCGAAGACCGCATGCGTCACACCCAATGGCCTCTACGAGTTTAAGGGCATGCCCTTCGGGTTGTGCAACACGCCTGCTACTTTTGAGCGTATGATCGACACCGTTCTTCGCGGCCACAAATGGAAGACCTGCTTATGTTGCCTCGACGACATCGTCGTCTTCCCAACCAATTTTCCGAGACATCTCGCTCGCCTGAATGACCTTCTGACCTGTCTCGCATCTGCCGACTTACAGCTTAACCTCAAAAAAGTGCCGTTCTGCAGCAAGCAAGCTAAGCATCTTGGGTCACGTTATCTCAAAAGACGGCGTCCTCCCGGACCCATACAAGCTCCGCGCCGTTGCAGGCTTCCCGACGCCCACGTTTATCGAAACCCTCAGTTGTTTTATTGGCTTATGTTCCTATTTTCGTCCCATCGTACGCAATTTCGCATCCATCATGGCGCCCTTGACAAGTTTACTTTCCGCCAGTAACGGCATAGCAGCATGGTCACCTGAATGTGATGCAGCATTTCAGCAGTTGCACCACTTGACCTCACCACCGATTTTTCGCCACTACGACCCTGATGCTCCCACTCAAGTTCATACTGACACCAGCGGAGTCCGCCTTTACTCAACGTTCTTAGCTCAACTGAAAGCTCACTATGTTGAATACGTCGTTCTTATGCGAGCCGTACTCTAAAGAAAGCAGAATTAAATTACTCCGTCACTGAAAAGGAGTGCCTGGCGATCATTTGGGCACTAAGCAAGTTTCGCCCATACCTTTACGGCTGTTCTTTCGCCGTAGTTACTGACCACCACGCCCTGTGTTGGCTTTCTTCCTTGAAAGACCCGTCGGGACGCTTGGGACGTTGGCCGCTTCGCTTGCAAGAGTACGACATCCGCGTCATGTACCGCTCCGGTCACAAGCGCTCCGACGCAGATGCGAGCTCTCGCTCCCCACTGACGCCTGATGTGGCGTCTTTGTCAGCTTCCTCGTCCACCCTGTCACCGTTGACCATCGCTGACATGCTCACAGAGCAGCGCAAGGACCCAACACTGGTAATGTTACTTGACGACCTTGCCACTCCGTCTGATGTCTGTTCGACACGAGCACTGCGCCACCAAGCAACACACTTTTCCGTGCGGGACAACAATCTATATTGCCGAAACTACATGCCCGACGGTCGGAAGTGGTTCCTTGCTATACCTCGTCATAGGCAATCTGACATCTGCGCGTCTTTTCACGCTGATCTCCTAAGCGCTCATGCCGGCATCCTCAAAACTTACACAACGTCGCATCAGCGCTGTTATTGGCGAGGCATGCACAACTTTGCGCAAAAGTACATCCGGTCTTGTACTACATGCCAACAAGGCAAGACACTTACCCAGCGTTTCACACGACTGTTGCAGCCGCTACCATGCCCGGCTCGTCCGTTCGACTGCATTGGCATCGACCTCTACGGCCTGCTTCCATGCAGCGAGTGGGGAAATCGGTGGATTATTGTCGGCGTAGATCACCTTACTCACTGCGCTGAGAATTCAGCTCTGCCAGCAGCAACCACCCGTCACGTTGCTTTTTCATCCTTCGCAATTTTGTTCTTCGCCGCGGTGCTCCCCGAGAACTACTTCGTGATAGGGGCCGTGTCTTCCTGTCGGAGGGCATCCAAGCCCACCTCGCTAAGTGCAGGAAAATTTACGCTCAAATCGACCGCGTAGCATCCCCAAACCAACGGTCTGACCAAGCGGTTCAATCGCACACTTGGCGACATGTTGCGGATGCACTGATAGATCAAAATTTAGCATAAAAACTTTTATGGAAAAAAGCTGACGAAAATGTCCCTAATAACACCGCCGCAGGATTCGATAAAATCCCGATACAGCTAATCAAAACCCTCAATCCAAAGAGCAAAGCACTGCTGAATACTGCCATTGAGCTAGTGATTACAACGAAAAAAATTCCATTTGGATGGCGTGACAGTAAGGTTAACCTCATCTGCAAAGGCAAAGGTGATAAGAATAGAAAAAGCTCGTAGCGGCCAGGTACAGTAACGTCGAAGCTATATAGAACTATATAGAATAACAATGGACGCTATAAAATTAGAACCGCCGAAATGGTCAGAAATAAAGTATGTACTGGGGCAACTGCAGAATGAGTTCAGACAAGGCAGGCGCTTATAAGATAGTACTTTTTTTCTAACTCAGTGCAGAAAGGTTTCAATAGGTCGAAATAGACCTTATGTATAGCATTTTCCGATATTAAGCGAGCCTACGACAACGTAGACAGTTAGCTGTTATGGGATATTCTCAAGCACGAAGGCATAGATAACGATGTCGTGGAGCTGCTGCGACAACGAAGTAAAAATGGAGACAACCGAGCAAAAATTGTACAGGAAAGCCGAAATTGTAATAAAATGGTGAAAATTCCCCAAGGACTGAACCAAGGATGCCCTCTGTCTCGACTGTTGTTCAGGCTTTATGTTAAGCGTATATAAAGAGAACTGAAAAACAGTCACTTAAGATTTGATTTATGATACACGCGTAATGGGCAAATGGTGCAAGAGAAGGCTCCGGCGCTGATGTGTGCGGACGACATTGGGCTACTAGCGGACAATGCATGAGATTTCCAGACACTGGCCAATATGTGCAGCAACTTGACGACAAATGTGGACCTTGAATTTGCCACAGAGAAATGAGAAACTTGAGCTTTAATGTGGAATCGAGTAACTAGGCGATGTCAATTCAACAGCAAGTTATACCCATGGCCAAGGAATATAAATACCTCGGCATATATATAAACGAAGGAAAGACTTAGTCAAGCACCCACCAAAAAGAATTTGCAAATAAAAGGACAGCGGAATGCAGCAATAATGATATAACTATATGAGAACACAAAGCGCAGTGTCTTGCTATATGAGGCCTGAACTGGCTGTCTGAGGACAAAAACATACTAGAGCCAACATGCGCCACAGAGTGAGGCATGAGTGGGATAAAATAAAGGAGCAGAAATGAGTCAGCACATAGTAATTTAATTCGAAGGAATTCGCTCAGCTAGAGCCATAGCGAACGCCCACCTTCCAAAAGCGTTGGAATTGTACGCGAATCGAAGCATTAACTGGCCAGCAGTCGAGATAAGTGAGAGAGAGAGAGACAGAGGAAAGGAGAAAGGCAGGGAGGTTAACCAGAGGGGAAGATCCGGTTTGCTACCCTACGCTGGGGAGAGAGGGGAGGGGGAGGTAAAATGATAAAGTAGCGATAAGTGAAAGACGTTTACAGGAGTGGTGGAAAGAAAGCAGCGAATAAGTTGATGGAATAGGCGTCACTGCAAGCGTAGGTAACAGTACAATAAATAGATTGGGGTTCAATATATTGACGAAAGTAGATATCGAGATCAGATAGGCAGAATACTGGAAATTGGTAGATGTTGTAAAACCTGATTTTACCAGGTAAACTACCTGACTATTTGTCGCCGTCCTGTTTCAAAAGACATTCCAATAAAGCTCATCAACATCAACATCGCCCTCGTCATCGTCGGAGTGCGAGGGAAGAGCCCAGCTACAGTTCATGCGTCATGCTTGACTAGTTTCGGCGGTAGCAATGCATTGTGTCGCTACATTGCTTCAATGCTAATCGCGTCAATTTCGACGTTCTTTATGAGATGGGTCCTGTCGAAATTTCTTTTGCCGACCTTAGTGGACATAGAGTATACTGTGTAATAATCAATCAATCATTTATTTAGCGCACCTAGGAACAATCCCGAAGCCTGAGTGCTCGCGCATGCATACACTAAATACAGAAAAGAACTGCAGACGACTTGAAATATTGTTAAATAATAATAATGATAATAATAATAATAATGTATCTTGCTTTAGTTGTCAAACTTTTCAGGGCACTTGGTTTTATGTTTTGACTCCCTTGTGGAACCCCGTGTGGTATGTTAAGACGGCAGCTGATCTAAGCCGATTCGGCACTCGCTTAAACTTGTGGCTTCGCTTTTGCAATATGTTTCTAGTATTAGCAGACACGGATGAAACCGCGAAATTTTCAATCCAGTGGGTCATTTTTCTAGTATCGACATTTCCGATGCATCATCATTAGCGCTAAACCCACACGAGGCAGCATGGTAAACGTTCAGTTCTACCCACCAGGAAGGTGACGTAGCTGGGCATGACGTAGCTAGACGAAGACGAATCTTTTTTCCGTAGGTAAATCCGAATGCAAAGCGTCGGTGTATGCCGACCGGTCCACAAAAGGCACTCGCGCACGCGCACTTGCAAGAGTCGAGGCTGCCACGGCGGATTTCGGCCTTTTAAAGGACTCCCGTGGTCGAACCTCGCCGCCAGGCAAGGGAAGCATCGCTTAGACGTGGGAAATCGTGGTCGTTCACGCTCTGCCGCTGATGCCGCTTGGGCACCCGTTGCTGACGCTTCGGGTCATGCTCGGCGCCTTACCTCATGCGTGGACGATTATATTCACGAACGAGGCGTGTAGTGGGCGGCAGTGCTCGTGCAGCGTATCGCGCTATGGTTCTTCCCTGCCGACAATGCATAACCCTACGGGTCCCACCAAAAAACTTATTTTTTTCGCCGCCGTTGTTCCTGTTCCGCGAGCTACCGGATCGGAATGCTTTAGAAAGTGCGTTGTGCCGCAACCCTTAAGTTGTTGCCCGGTGATTAAGCCTTTCACTATGTTTTAGTTCGGCCCGAGAGTATTGTACAGGTGCCAATTAGATTGTTCATTCTCAGTTGGGAGGCGTGTCAGGTGAGTTGCGAAATCACTTTATTTTCTTTTCGGACGCAGACGCGAGCTAGGCGTTAACGAAGCAACGCGACCGAGCACGTACCAAGAAGGCATTTTAAAATGTTACCGGAAGCCCCATTGTTGCTCCATGCCCTCGATACAGTTTTACTGAGCGAAAAACAACCTGGGAAAGTGCATAATCCTTGACACAGAAATGGATGGACAAGCTGGTGATTTCCTCGTTAAATAGATGCGACAAATGAGCTTACCTAGGCCTTGAAAAGTCTTCGTGGCACGCCAACCGCAGTCGTTTAGTAAGGAAGCAGTTTGTGCCTAAGGGTGGCCCCACGGATATTATGAAAAATCCATCCAAGTAATTCTCTATATTGCTCAAGAACCACAGCTAAGTACGTAAGTTTAATGGCCTATAGGGCTTAGAAAAAAAATTATTGTTTGCTCTGTTCCCCACCTCCACCTTCTTGCTTGAAAACACTGCGCACGTTTTGTTAGAACTGTAGATACAACAAGTAGGATATTGCATTTTGCCGAAAGCTAGTGGCACAATCTTGCACATCAGTCTTTTGAGCGGGGCAGTGATACCCTGACCGAGTAGCTGGCCTCGAGCCACAGACTGACCAGATCCATTAGGGTCTGACGTCAACTCTTCATCAGAACTGTGTGTCATCACTGACATTCCGTTGGGCAAAACGGGAAGCTTCGCGCCTGGAGCCGTACGATGCTTCATTGTACTGCTCACACTGCACCGCCTGTTTCAGAATAAGAAGGCAGAGACAAAAACCATTGCCGCGTTTTTTCACTTTCAGTGTCAGTAGTCGTTCTAGTACTCTCCATTAAGCACGCTAAAACCTAAAAATTATAACTATCACATGAAGGTGATGGACAAGTGATGCTTTCTACAAATCTCTATATGACCGCACCTTACTCGGACCATGGTGACATTTAGCAAAATCGTTCTGCTCGGGAAGAGCACGCACGAAGAGCACGCATCGTGCTTCAGTTCTTCACTCACATGAACACTATACTGCGTTCATTGCGTACGTAATGGACAGGACCAACTTGACAGCCCGGGTACGCCATGTGACAACTTCGCAGGAGACCCCACGCAAGTTTCAAGTGAAGTCGTATAACCTGATCAACCTGAAAAGGCCTGCTAGTAATAACTATGCAACATGACCCTACAGTACATCCCGTCTTCTGGTTTTGTAGAACGTGGGGACGGTGGTGTGCGTCAGTGCCTGTGAGCGCCGACTACCGGAGGCACCGCTGCTTTTAGGCAGTTGCGTTTGTGCGCAGGCGTTCCGGTGTGGTAAGCCACAAGTGTTCTAATTATCTTCTCGCAATGATGAGGAATCACACAGTCTCAGCTCCACTGTCTGACTTAACTAAGACTCCCTTGATGTCGGGTGCGGCCACTGATAAGTTGATGTCACAAAAAGCAAAGCAAAGACAAACGCGAGGTGAGAGGTCGCCCAGTCACTTCATGGGGCCTCTTCTCGAATCATAGAATCACTCTGTCTCGAACCATGACCCCCCCCCCCTCCCTTGTGAATGAATAAGCGCCAATGCACACCGAAACATGTTTCCGCAGTGTCCTACTTTACCTAGGATGCAAGAGATTTCACTTCTTCCGTGCATGCGTACTCCATTTACGACATTCCCGAGGTGTAGACGTTTGCATCAGCACTAGTGGCACCATCTTTCAATGGCGACTTCCCACTACCGTGCAATGAGTTATTGAAATCGTAGGCAATATGCAATGTAGCTGTTACCACAAGAGCGCCAGCAGCATCATATTCATGAATGCACAGTTGCTCTATTTTTTTTCCTGGAAAAGAACAGCATATAGGCCCAAAAATGCTCGCGACACTTTGTGATTAGACAAACGAGCCCAATATACCGCTACCAGCGCTCTTGTGGGAGCCCATGTCTCCGGTGCTGTGGCTTTCAGTAAACTATAGCACGAATATGGGGATGTTAAGAAAACGGACTGGCTAATGCGATCTGGTGACTTCCACCCACCTTTGTTTTTTCAGCTCAGTGCAATACTGAACATTCGCCCAGGCAGCGTCCACCACAGGAAAGAGGGACACGTACACGGTATCTTGTAAGCGATTCCCTTTATATTCCAAACATCCTTAATCACAACGATGTTCTGCGCCGGCCGGAAGCAACTGCTACTGTTCCGAGGAGTGAGAAATGAAGTCATGGAAATGAAAGCACCGATGCCACTGCCGAAAGTCCCCGCGCTGCGATGCGTCCCGTCGTGTCTGCTGCATGCGTGCTCAACCCTGCCGCGACACTCCGGGCACGTTGCTGTCGATGACCGGCTTGTAGCCGCTCTCGTCGGCAGTGTACTCAACTTTGACGTATTGCCCCTCCCTGTTGGTCATGCCGTACGAGCCGCGTCGGTTGCCCCCCGCGTCGCTCGACTCCTCGTGGAAGTGACTGCCTCCTTCCGGGTCCTTTATGTCGTACTTGAACTGGTACGCTCCGCTTTGGTCCTGGCGAGCGAACGTGAAACACACACGCACACAGAGATCAATCAGCAATGAAAACTTGGCAGCACTGTGTAATTTCGCTAGCTGCACAAGTTCGTCTGCATTACGTGAAGAGATTTTTGAGTGCCTGAGTGTTTAGACAGCTTGCGCATTGTCCTGTCTCGTAGCTGAGCTGAGTTCCTGTTTTCCAGGAAAACTTTTTCATGACGTGCTGTTTTAGACATACTTGTAAGGGAAAGTTGCTCGACAGAAAGCAGTCTGTCTTTTCTTTCTCACTCTTTTAAACCGAAGCATTGTTTCAGTTCACCCCCCCCCCTCTTTTTTGTGTGTGATGGCTGTTGGTTGTTACCTAGCAGGGTATACCGTCACTTGGGCCACTGGGCAAGGGCCAGTGGGTATACGCCCGAATAGAGAAATTGGGTCAGTGAGTGTTTGCAACTGGGTATGCCGAGCTGGGTATCAGAACTGACTGAGGGACAGATTCGCTTAAAATTTGGCTGTGATTTTGCATCGTCGCACACCTCTACTTTGTTGTTGTTGTTGTTGTTGTTGTTGTTGTTGTTGTTGTTGTTGTTGTTGTTGTTGTTGTTGTTGTTGTTGTTGTTGTTGTTGTTGTTGTTGTTGTTGTTGTTGTTGTTGTTGTTGTTGTTGTTAACATTCTAAATAAATAGTGATTTTTTATTTAGTCACTTAGCGATAGATGTGGAGAAACCGCCAGCTTTAGAACAGTTACCTCTGCGCAGTGCTAGAAAGCAGTGTTCGAAATTAAGGAATATAACAGCTAAGTAGCCCCTGTGCCCTTAAATTTGGTAACTGGCGTAGAAATCAGCCTGCCAGTAGCGCCTAATTTGGAGATTTCTCGATATGCTCAAGAACTTTGTCAGTGCCATGCAAGCAATTAGATAGATATCTGAAAACTCGTTAGTCAGCGTTAACCAAACGACTTTCGCACACTTCAGAAATGTACTGCTCCCTATACACGGTAAAGGTGACTTGCAGCAGCAAAATAAGTTTTGCTCCATTTCCTCACAGCTTTCATTATTGGCAAAACATACTAAGCCCTACGCCTACGTACATGCAGAATGACCCTACAACTTGCACACATATTGTTTCAGCCATGGGATGCGATCACTGTGAGCGTATATTTCTACGAGCTGGTGGTTGCCAAAAAGTCTTACGTTCTGTCTATTTCCAATCGTCTCACGTTTTCTCTGTTGTGTGTTTTTTTTCTTTAATGATTGCGTAGAGATGCACGTTCGCGCCTGCGCGAGCGTGCGCAAACACTCTTCCCCCTCGATTACTGGGAAGCGAGTTCTGCCTCGTCTTTCAAGTTCTCTCTAAAGATTGCGCAACCCTTTCAGAACGCAGAACCTAATCTTTAAGCTCGAAAGCAAATACAAAAACAAAATTGACCCACCTGTTGCGCGTGAACCATGGTCACGGCTGCAACGACGACGCCTAGCAGAATCACCAACTTTGCCTTGAACACATGAAAATTAAACACACGAATATGCAATACCAGAAGGCACATGACTGTGTCGACACCGGCATATAGCAAAATAATCTTCTAGCCCGGCTAGATCAATGCAAGCAAGCTGAATTTAATAAATTCTGGGGTTTTACGTGACAAAATAAAATCTGAATTTGAAGCTCGCCTTGGTGCGGACGCCGAAATAATTTTGACCACATAGGGTTGTTTAAAGTGCACCTAAATCTAAGTGCACGCACCTTCTTTCACTTTTTTTTCTCATATCATATGTGGCCGCTGCGGCGGGTATCGAACCCATTATCTCGAACTCAACAGCGAAACGTTATAGCTAGTGGGATACCGCGGTGGTTCCGCGGAAGCTGTCAATGGTCAATAAAGGACAGTCTAAAATGAGAAGATGCGTCTTCGAAAGAAACCATCTGACGCTTACAGTATACCGTTAGTTAAGTGCAAACCTGAACCACAAAGAGGAACCTGTTGCGGTGAAGTCTGAACCAAATGAGAACGACCAGTACGCGTGTAGCCAACACAGCGCATTAACCTGAGCAGGTACGCAATCCCAAAGTCACACTAAAGGACCAGATGTTTTTAATTGGGCAAAGTAACAATTCCTAGAAACAAAATGAATTCGTGCAACGGCATTGGATTCATTGCTGCAAAGCTATGTCACATGGAACGCAGCGCGTTTCTCATGTGGCACTTTCATGAAGCCGGAATTTCGACATTCAAATCTTGCGCCATCAGTAAGTCTACTAATCGAACAGTGTCTTGTGCAAACAGCGTCTGAGTCCTGTATGTGCGTCTTTATGATGCTCACAGGAGGCACCGACATTTTCTCTCTACTAGACGAAACGTATATGGCACTCGCACCTGCGTTCTCATTCGAATAGAACTTGCATGCCGCCGACGTAACGCAAAATTCATAGGAAGGATCTCCTACGAAACTATTAAAGAAATAAGTAGTAACTGATGAAATAAAAAGCAATTCGCCAAATTTCTAACGTGGACATTATCCCTTTCATAACCAACGCTGCATGAGTTTGGATCACGATGAAACTGGCAAAGTGCGACCGTCCAATAAATTACTTTTTCGCAAGGTAGCCGCAAGTTACAGTAGGCGCCATGGTCGCAGGAGTCATGACTAGTGCTTCGGACAAACAGGCTAATCGACGTAAGAGGCGCAACTTACCACACGTAAAGAGAAAATAAACACGCACATACAGTCGCTTAGCAAAGCTGTATCGAATAAGGCGGTAGCGTCTGCACTCAAAGGGAGCCTAAATTTTAATAAGTGGCTCTGGCACAAGCATCGGGTTCAAAGGACACTACTCTAAGCACTAAATCCATTTCCCCTCATAAATAACGGTTTAAAAGACATATCTTCCGTTAATTTTATGAAAACAAGTTCATACCTAGACTTGAAAATAAAAGCCAAAGCTTCTATTCTTCAATTCGCATAGAAGCACCAATGCCAGTGATGAATTTCAATGTTTCGTCAGTTTTTTGTGCGCGTACATAGGTCAATGTGGCTTACTAAAAGTTCTTTAAACTTGCTAAGTTCTGCCTTTGGCTCTTTAAGCGCTCGTCCTAGTCTTTTCAGAACCCCTCTGTCCGGCTCCACGCTGCACCATTTAGTATTAGGGAAAGCCAAATAGCCCAAACCATCACCCTTTTAAGAACGCGTTACGTTCCATCGTTAACGCTAAAAAATGGCCTACGACTCAGAACATGCCACCAAAAGCGATGACGTCACTGCAACAAGCTAAGCTAGTGCGGGAACTTATAGGCGACATCGCCAGCGGCCTTTCGCGTGTGCGTCTCTTTTGGCTGGCCAGAAACTGGACAAAGTCTTGTTAACCTCCCTGTCTTTCCTACCTGCCTTCTCTCTCTCTCTCTCTCTCTTTCTTTCTCTTTCTGGTTGACCAAGACCCTGCTTCCGGCAATTGTGAAGTTTTTTAGCACTGTAAATGTGTAATTTACGGATGTAGGTCGAATTATTTTTTCTACTTCTGTGTTCATTTTGCGTGGGCACAGGCCAAGAGGATGCGCTATTGGGAACCTGGTGCCTAACTCACAGCTTTTTTCGACTGAAGTGCTTTTTGCCCTTGACCGGCAGCCTTTTCTAATAATAAGTTTACCACCAGCATTGACTGAGATATTCTGCAACGAAGAATTCTAGCGTAAGACGTTTTTGGGAAAATACGCATCCTGAAACCGAATTTACAATTTTTTTTTGTTTGCTTGCAAGTTATCTTGTTATTGGCCAGCTGCACTCTTTCATAATATCTCAAGCACCAAGATTCACTGAAATTCGTTAATAGTTCTAGCCTAAGAGCTTTTTTGTGAACCTTGCGGAGACTTGTAGAGGACGCGCAGCATTGTAACAGTATCGTAAGTGGAGGTGTGGTTTTGGAGGTGTTTTTCGCCTGACATTGGAACAAGATAGGATACCGGGAGCCATGTTTCGAAATCTGAACACCAACAGCGTATTGAAGCAGAGTTTACTCACTGCGAAAGATTTCCTGGGATCAAACGTTTGCCTACGTGTACAGCCTATTGTTTCAAGGCCAACGACAGTCTCCAGCGCTTCCCTTGTCCCCTTCGTCCTTCCTTGTTTGTGCTGAGCGACGACAATTGGACGATTGTGTCGCGGGTTTAAATGCGGCACTCTCACAAGTGCGGTTGTAACATGTACGTGAACGGAAGCTCTGGCAGTACTCTCTTCAGACGTGGTGTGTAAACCGTGGACAGCGACTTTCTACATTTCCAAGTTTAAACTAGCATCAAGATAATAACTAGTAACTAACAACGACATAAAAACTAGATTATAACTAGTAAGATAATAAATACAAGGTGCAGGCGACATAATATGTTAATCGTGAAATTGTTTTGGTGCCATTGAATTTCGGAAAATTCATATTTTGTGTTAAACAATACCACTGCGTCGTCACTGACGACAAAAAAAAAATGAAAAAGAGAGAAAAACTCATGAGCCATTCCGCTCTGTGAAGGTGGATGACCAGCGAAGCTGTTTAGCACACGACATGGAGGTGACACATAATTTTGAACAAAGGTACGAACTTGTTTACCGTGATTTTTATGTGCATCCGCGTGGACCATGGCACCGCCACCCCGAGGAACCGGAAGAAACTACAGACGCGTCATGTTTAGACGGAACCGCCACCACAGGACAGTGGAAATAAAGGAAATGAGGTGCGCAAGCGCTTCGAATGCCAACAAAGAGATCGCTGTGCGAGCGTAGACATGGCCGACGCGGATCAAAGTGTAGTGCTTGTTCTTATCAAATTATTATCGGATACGGGTTCTATTTGGACTCAAGACATTAAACTTATTTTGCAAGTTGATGGAGCGGTTGAAGGCTGCTTCACCTCCGCCGCAAGTCGGCCCATAGTTTTTGGTATACGGTCATCGATCCGCTGGAAACTAGCCATATACAGCTTTGTTGTAAAAATACATAAAGGAAAGGCAAGAAGGTTAACCATGCTTATCCCGAATGACAACCCTGCACTGGGTGGACTGCAAGATGCGAAGGAGAAGTTCACACTTTGTGTATATGCACACATAATGAAGTGGCTCGTCAAAAACGTTCATACGGATTGGTGTATCTCAAAAAGCGCAGCAGCGCATTGTGGCTTAGCGCACTGCAGACGCACGAGGTCAGAGTCAGAGCTTGTGCTCTTTTGTTAACAGCTGTTTATCTAGGGCCCTGAATTTGTCCGAAGGGCAAGCCTCTCGTCTTCGTTAGGTAGCGGTCACAAAACAGGTGTTTTATGGTTTCTCGCATGACTGCATGTGTTGCAAGTGACCCAGTCGGCCATTTCAATTGTGAATGTGTAGGCGTTCGTTAGAGAAACTCCTATTCGCAGACAAAGAGCAAGGTTGTTTTTTTCACACGCTGTAAAAGAAGGAAAAATTTGTGACATGAGTCCATAGCGTGTAGGCATCAGTTAGCGAACTCCGGTGTATTTTATTTTAGTAGTGTGATATTATGGGCAAGATCTGTGAAGTGCAGCGCTGCATCCGTTCTTGAAAACTGAATCAAAGGGCCTTCCCTTTCTCCACGTGCCTCACGGGCAGCTTTGTAGGCCCTTTCATTGCGAGTGATGATGCAGTGCCCCGGCAGCCAGTGAAATACCATGTCATGGGCTCTGCAAACTTTTCTAAGGCACTGTGATGATATCTCTAAAGCCAACTGTTCATGTCATCCGTGGCACAGAGCTCACACGAGAGATCTCTGAGTTGCTTTTGAATTGCAGAATATAGCTCAGAAATTTCATGGCTTTCAATTCACATAAATGACTGCTCTGGCGGCAAGTTCGCAACCTGTCGATGTTGTGACGTGGCTGATGTTGAACTATTTGTACGTTGACGTCGACGGAATAACAACCGCATGAGTGGAGGTGGTTAGAATAGGATGAATGAATGCCTGTATGAGTGTCCTTAAACTGTTTTTCCTTTGGGTCCTCCTTCTATGTTACATTAATTTTGCTCCTTTCTTTCTTTATCTCCACTTTGTTATCACTTCACCTCCCCCTCCCCTCTCTTCCCAGCGTAGGGTAGCAAACCGGATCTTCCTCTCTGGTGAGCCTTCCTGCCTTTCCCCTTTCCTCTGTCTCTCTCTTTCGTAATAAAAATATACTTGCAAAAGCATGTGAATAATTTTGAAATTTCAATAACTTTTAACTCGATTAGGAGTACGTATCGTGTAGCATATGAATATTGGCTTTCCTTGCGGCAAAAATCAACAGGTCCGACATCTTTTCAACTCTCCGAATTAAGTTTTACAACTAAGCACTTTTGGGTGCCGGAGTCGTCCCAATGCACATGGTGATCTTGCGAAATCGGATGAAAGAGAGGAATGGTAGGAGGCTGCAGTGCTTGGATATGTCGTACCTCGTCTACTTTCCAAACGAAAATCAAGGTGTTGAGACTGGAGCAGGGAAAGGCGTTGAAAACTCGTTGTAAGCTTGTCAATGGTGATATGTACATATTGATGGGATGACCTCTGGCGATGGCCACTGTTGCGGATGTTGAGGCGCTTCGCGAAAGACAAAGGCTGGTTCTGAGCGTCTTAGCTTGCATACTCTCAAGTCCTCTGAGATGTCAATTCTGGAAGCTTGATAACACAGGAGAGATGTAACGCAAAAAAACCCATGAAGCGCACTCTCTGCAGTTGGAGCCTGCACCACACCGACCGTCCTCATGTCTCTTCCAGTGACGACTTTCAAAAGGTGATTGATGGAGATGTGTCTCTTCCTTGAGTAGGCTACTTGAGGGCTGATGCCTAAAATATTATGGGTTGTTTTATGCGAAATAGGCGGCCCAGTAATGGATTCTGGGCATCAAGTCATCGGCTAACCGACGAGATGTCGAATACGAAAAATGAATATGTTATACATTGCGAATGCCATCCCATCAAGCGGCAATCAAGGATAAAAAGTAAAAAGGGAGAACTGCATTGCGATGTTAAACCTGTATTTACGCGTTTATGCAAATAAAATACGCTTTTATCTGAATTAACTTGAGAAATAGACTGACTAGTCACATGTAGTGTTTTGTTACAGAATCGTAACAGAGTGGTCCACACACATAAGGAGAAGTGACCCTGATTTTGACATCGAATTAGCTTTAAATCACTCTTCCAGACATATGCCGTACAATTCGCAACCTTACACAAGCTATCACAGTGGATATGTTCTTTTTTTTTTCGGTAATCGCGCAGCAATCTTACGTCCACGCACGTAACTTAAGCTAGTTTCGCTAACTACCGGTGTCTTTTATCGTAGTCTTTCGTTTAGTATATAAACATTCAATATGGAGTTGCCTTTCACCACAGTGTAATCAGCTTCTGCTGCGAGAGCAATTCCTAATGTTACGACGTCAGTGCTTGTGACGATGTAATGTGGGTGCAGGGTGTGAACTCAACTGTCTTTCGCGTGGTCAACCTTTTGTGGTAATGAAGGGACAACTACGGAGGTGGAGTTTCTGCACGTATGTTGCGGCGCCGAGTATTCCGGCAGCGTTTGACGCTACTTTTGGTTTCTTGGAACAGATACCGATTCTGCGTAGCTTCCACCCCTGACAGTTCGACATTAGATGAAGCGCGGAAAATAAAAGCAGGGAACTTCGTGATATTTAACAATGACTGCGCTATTTCATCCTATTTTACTGTCGTAAATAAAATATACATATCTGCTCCTCTCCAGCTCTGATTAGTGCGGATGAGAATGTGGGATTTTTTTTTCAAGAGCGCTATTACATGCGCGCGTATTCTGTAGCTTTGCTTTCAGAGCCAGAGAAAGCAGTGCGGGAGTTGCCTTCTTCTGTATTTTTTTAAATGGTATAAACTTATTTTTATGGTATTTATTCTTATTTGCTGTGTTGTCTTTAGTCCTCCAGAACATGATGTAATTGCTTATCTATCGTGTAATCGGCCATTGGCAATACATTTCTTAAAATCAAGGCCATTTTCCCATATACCCTCCGTGGCTATGGTGGGCTAATACTGAGCACAAAACCACGGGATCGGTTCCCTGCTGCAGTCGCTGAATTCTGATTGAGGAAAGATGCGAAAGCGCTGTAAATTGTTCGGCGCAATTTAAGGAAAACCATTATACTACTATGTTGCTTTGACTCTCGTCAATGTTGACTCGTCAATAAACCTATCTTTCTTTCCGATATCCTACGCAAATCTGTCTCAGTCAAGATGCCTAACGTAGCATTGCCTCTTATATCCGTTAGCTGATCAGACAGCCATGCCCCAACTCTCTTCCGCCCCCGAAGGGCACCTCCGGAATGTAGCAATAGTAATCATCGCGGCACTGTCGTCGGCTAGGAGGCGTAGACGCGCCGCTGCGCGGGCACCTTGACCTGGACACCGCCGAAATCCAACTCGATTGCAGCTGTGGTCGGGATCACAAGCGGTCAAACAGAGATAATGCTTCAGCACTGGCGGCATACCATGCCGTTCACTTATTGGCGGTTTCTTTCGTTCACCTATTCCCAACGCTGATTAGCTGGCTAGAATGCAGAGGTTCAGTCAATCTTTCCCCATCCCTCATTTACTATTATAATGAATATCTCGCTCTCGCTGTGAGGTCTCATACCTCCTCAAGAAATCCTACGTGCATATACCTTCAGGGACGAAAGGATAGCGTAGTGGATTTGAGGACAAACACTCGTTGACAAACCAGCTGCCATCATTAGGCAGGCGTAGATTTAAGCAAGGTAGATTTAAACACAGCAGTAAGAGATGGTGGTCGTTGAAAGTAATCGAATAAATACTGAAACGCAGGAAGAAAACGTAGCATGAATCAATATTTTCCAAGATGGAGCGCTTATATAGAAATTTGTAGAGATTGTAGATATATATATATATATATATATTTGTAGAGATTGCAATGAAGGATCATGCTCACTCGCAGTGCTCACTGTGACAGCTCAGTGGTTACGGTGTTGTACGGCTCAGAACGAGTACGCGGGTTCGCTTCCCTGTCGCCACGGCCGTATTCCGATAGGGGTGGTATGCAAGTACCTCTCTTTTGATGTACCTGAGAGAATCGTGGTCAAAGGTATTCCGGACCCACACTATGGCGCCTCTCAAAGAGCGTTTTCTTTCCACGTTAAAGAAGTAATTTCTTTTTCTTGTAGGGAACACAATTAGGCTTATGTTACTGATGATGATGATAACGCAACTAACAAGCGAAGCTGTTCCAATTATTAATTTCATTGGTACAATGGGAGAAAGCACGCGATGGTCATTTGGATACCAGAAGGAAGCACCAGCACTGGCCGAGTCCTCACCATGTTAGAATCCCGCTTCAGCCGAAGGCTAGAAACACGTCTCCGATTGTCACCACAGAAGACGGGAACGTCACAGACTCCGCCAAGTCAAACTCCCGGGGGTGCTGTACGCGCTGCCCCTTTATATACGCATAGCTTCCGTCTGCCGGCCGTCGTTCTCACTTGTATACCCTTTCTCTTTCTCCCTCTCTCTCTCTCTCTAACTCTATCTCTCTCGTTCTTGCGGACATGCGTCATTCCGACATTTCTGTCTTTTTCTGAAAAGGTTCTGTTGGCAGCAAGCGCTGGCGCACCTACATGACGCGCAAACACAGCGACGTGCCCGCGCAATTACGACACCTGCAAATGTACACGTCGCAACCGTTCCAAAATCCTCCGAGCTCGCACTTTCCCCAGCGACCTCTCCGTAACTTAAACGAAAGGCATAAAGTAATGTTTTCTTTCACTCTGATTGCAGAAAGACCGCAGAAAGAACGACGGAAGAACGTACGCGCACAAAACTTTGCATACACCCCCGCTTGTGGCCTCAGCGAGCGATCGTCCTTCACCTTCAGCGGTGCCTGAGGCGACAACGCAGCCCGGCGGATGCCGGGACAGAAACCGCGCCGGCCAATTAGGCGTGACCTGCTATGATCGCCCGACGCCTGCAGGGGTCGTGTGCGCGTACATCAAGCCGCGCGACCCTCGGGGGTCAAGGAGGAACTAACCATCACCTCGCGCAGGCTCAAGTCGACGCCGGCTGGCTCGGCCGTATGTATCCGCGGCGGCTGATTGCTGGATCGATGCTGAGAACCGTGTTTTTGTTATTTGCATAGCGGATGAAGAAACCTTTTAACACCGCGAATCCGCACTTGGATGTGGTTGGTGAGCCTTGGTGAGGTGAAGCTTGGGTCAGCTGGCGCGTGTCGTTTCATAGCGTGCCTGTCCGGTGCTTGCTGTGTTTCACGGCCCTGGGAAAGCATCTCCTTTATTGATCTACCGATAGTAGGTGATGAAAGAACAAATGTCGTCCCAACGTACCAAGAGGCAACAATCCAAAGTGGGCGTTTAATCTCTGTCATTATTTTACCGCTTGTATGCAGAAAACAATCATCACCATAATCATCATCGTCATCAGCCTGGCTACGCCCACTGCAGGGCAAAGGCTTCTCCCATACTTCTCCAACTACCCCGGTCAAGTGCTAATTGTGGCCATGTTGTCCCTGCAAACTTCTTAATCTCATCCGTCCACCAAACTTCCTGCCGCCTCCTGCTACGCTTCAATTCTCTTGGAATCCAGTCAGTAACCCTTAATGACCACCGGTTATCTTCCCTCCTCATTACATGCCCTGCCCATGCCCATTTATTTTTCTTGATTTCAACGAAGACGTCATTAACTTGCATTTGTTCCATCACCCAATCTACTCTCTTCTTATCCCTTAACGTTACTCCCATGTTCTTCTTTCCGTAGCTCGTTGCGTCGTCCTCAATTGAAATAGAACCCTTTTTGTAAGCCTCCAGTTTCTGCCCCGTAGGTGAGTACTGCGAGGTAAAACAGAGATTTTATAGAGTTTTCTCTTGAGGGATAATGGCAACCTGCTGTTCACGACCTGAGAATGCCTGCCAAACGCACCCCAGCCCATTCTTATTCTTCTAATTATATATCCCCTCAAATGCCCGTTTAATCAATTAAACAAAATGCTGGGCACGGTTTGCCATGAGGCCGACAGCATTTCGCAGAACAGTGTAGCCCTTCAGCACTGGATAAATCAGGTCATGCGGCATCTAGCCGGGGTCGAAACATTTTCGGTGGAACCTACGCTGGAAGCCCCAGCTTGTTTCCCGCGTTTTCGAAGAAAGTTCATACAGATAACTGATGACCAACCACGGCTAAACTCTCCTGCGCATTTCATGTGGTGCGGTGATCCCAGGAGCTATTCTCTTGTATATGTTAGGGCAGGGCATGCAGGAGTCGTGCAGTGCCAATGCATATTCGCTTCTTTGAATGGATGGCGCAGTTCATGGGCAAGCAAGGCGAAATTTGGATCCCTTATATAGGTTACTTTATAAACGCTTTTGCATACTTCTACAAGCAGGCGTAAGTGTGAGACTGCTCCGTCACTTTAAAGAAAAAAATAGGCAGGACATAGCCTGATTTCAATGTCAGCGCACAGAAGTCTATTCCACATGAGTTCCAGTTTGGCCGAGTCCTGTAGGACTGCTGAAACCTGCGAGGAAGAAATGTTTGCGTCACGCAACGTAAAACAGGTATGGACATTGGTATCAAGCAAACGCAGTCAAAATAGGACACTGTTTGTGTTTCTAATTTTACAAACTGTCTAACTCAAAGCTCTTAGCACTATCAATTAAAAGTTATGCCCCCGAAGTTGCGTGTTAGAGCTCCTGACATTAGAAAATTTGCTAGCATAATGTCCGATCAGTTAGTTCATGAACTAGAGAGTTATCTGGAAATGTCTGGGCTGGTCCTGCAGTGTACTAAGCTGAGCTTGCGATGACGATGTCCGTCATGATGACGACAAGTGAGTGCGATTATGATGATAAAGAAGTAAAGGTCCAAATGTCCTAAATGGCTCCTGAATAAAGCACAATCTCTAAGTGATAGCTTCGCAGTGATCGCAATACTTGTACATACCTGTACATTTGCAATCCCAGTTTTCTGCACTAGTTTTATTCTTGTATTTTCATTCGTTTAGCATCGACAAGTGGTCCTCGTACAGGGGCTTGAATAGGCGACTTAAGCCACATGTGACAGCCACTCCCAGTAACAGGTAAAACATAGGAGCCTTTTCTGACCATTCCTTATATTCTACGGCGACGTTGCAGCAGTTACTTGAGTGTCTGCCTTTCGCGGTGCGTTGCACTTGTAGCCACAAGTCCTAGGTCGGTCCTGCCATGGTCATCGCCATCATTACTTCATCGTCATGCTTTCATTGTCGTAGGATCGTCATTATGGTGTCATGCAAACGTCGCTACGCCTTCGAGGTCTTTCCATCTGCCAATGCTATCGTCATCGTCGTCGTCATTGTCGTGCCACCATCATCAAGTTATCTTTATCGCTATCATGACATCATACAATAGCCGTGTCGCCGTCTCACATAGACACATAGGCGTCAACCGAATCTCTTCCCTTACACGGACGTGTTTAGCCTTCAGATAACACTTTGAAGAACCATAAACGAGGCTGGATCATACGGTACGAGGAAAATTTATTGCATAACGTTTATTCTCACAATGCATGTGTTCCACGTTTTTTGTCCACGCTGGATGAACTTGTCTTCTGGTAAGATAACGGCGTTGCGACTAACTTTGCGCACGGAAGGGCGTCTGAAACGATTGCATGAGTTCTTGTTCGACTGCATTTTACATGTGGTTCTTATTTAGACTTCCTTATGGGTTCTTGTTTTTATTTTCATTTCATTACATATTGTAGCAGAGAAGTAGTCAGGGCTTGTACAGGGTGTTCATTTCTAAGTTTTACGTACTTTTTAAAAAATTGTCTGTGGCGGATAGCGTATTTCTGGTCGTTGAGCTGGATTATTCCAAGAGGCTGGCCATTCTAGCACAATAAATTGAAACACACCTTCATATAGTTCACAAAGGTTGATCAATTACCTTTCTGATTAATTACCTTACGGCACATATTGCAATTTATGAATTGTAGCCGGGAAGCTTGCAGGACGCATTCACTTGAAATGAACTTTTAGGATGGCACCAGTTTGAAGATATTATTTTCCAGTGTGGGACAAAATATATGGGCATTCCGATTACGTTTGTGATTCAGTGCGAAAAAGAGCAATTTGTTAAAAAAAAAAAACTAAATGGACCACCAGAGCATTTTTACAGTGAGTTTCATGGCGCATTCTCCAAACTGGTCCCCTTCTTGAAATTCATTTCAAGTAGATGCGCCTAACAAACACACCGGCCACAATTCGTCAGTTGCAATATGTGCCCATATTATAATTAATTAAGGTAATTAGTAAGCTCTAGTTAAATATTTGAATATGTATTTCGCTTTTTTATGCCAGTAATCTATGCCTGTCTGAAGAATCAAACTGAAGGACTAGAATTATGTCATCTCCAACATCCTATCATTTTCAAATTCCATAAAACTTATATATGACCACCCCGTATAGGATGCTCTATCGTCCTCTTGCACTTTAAATTGGGCAAGATTACATAACCATTAGGATTCTGCTGCTGCTACTGCAGCTTTCGTAGTCCTTAGGTGTGTAAAAAGAAAAAAGCACGATCTTCTTGAAAACTTCCTTTGGCGACCTTGCTGAAGAAGTATGCTTTGTATCCTATCTCACATGCACTTGGACACACACACATAGCTAATGGTTCAGCAACTTGAAGCAGCTGGCAAACTCATCTGTGCACCTCGTAAAAACTTGGGTCTAAGCTGATTTCATAGTCACATTGGCTGCGGAACATGTAAATCTCGTGGTCGTGCCGTTATGTTCCTAAGGTTGCCCAGTCAGGTTGATTAATTACTTCTTAGCATGCACAAAACAAATAAGTGCACTGTAACCTTATAACCTGTTTTCTCGTTGCGGTTGTAGTTTGCGGGCCAAGACGTGCGCTCCAACTCATGCCTTGAGTGTGTTTTACCGATCCTTAAGAAGCTTCATAGCGGGACTCAGATACTCAGTGTGTGGAGGCTTTATCAGTTTGTTTTAATCTCTTCTCAATCGAGCACTTATTTTCGAAGTGAGTAGTAGCAAAAGAAAGAAACTTATACGTCCCCGGGAAGCATAATTGTCTCTTTCTGACAGAGTCACAAGAAGTCGAGAGTTCCAGGTTGTCACTAAATACGAAGTGATAAGGGTCTTGCACTCTATCTCTAGGTACAAAGCATAACGATATCATAGAGTGACGGCGGCTTTGGTAAAAGCTTGTCATAATAATTAGTCATAATTAGTCATAATGACATGAGCGCCAAGACATTACCATCAGCACACCACGAGGAAGACAAGACGGGCGGGAAGTGGATGCACACAACTCCGGCGTTCTTTTTTTTTTTTTTGCAAAGCACTATATCATGAGAGCCCAACAAAGACACAAAGGAAAACATAGGGGAAATTACTTGTACTTACCAATTCAATTAAAGAAACGTTAGTTAATGGCATTGAAAGTGGATCAAAAAGACAAGTTGCCGCAGGTGGGGAACGATCCCACGTCTTAGCATTACGCGTGCGATGCTCGCATAAGAGAGCATCGCATGAGTAAGCGGGTCCTTACGAAGTCTCTCCAGGCTCCTTCCAACTTTCAAGATTTTCGTGATATTTCACATGTGCTGCAATACAGTCTCACTCCCTAGTTCAAAAAATTACTGTCTTTTCCATAACCATCTGGAAGATTGGCAGATGGCTGAACGCACGATATCTTATCAGCGCAGTGGAATAGTATCAGCCATGTCATACGAATGGGGCTTTTGTTGGCGAGAACTATCGGGAAGGTTCAGGGATATGTACAGCGTCACGCTCAACAGGGCTCCACGTACGACCAGAGACAAGGAACTTTCTTCCCCATGAAGCTAGAAGCTGCGTTTTCACATGAACCATCGTGATTCTTAGGCTTTGGCATAAAGTTTCGCGCTGTACTTACTAGAAAGAACTCGGCCACTAGTGTCTACGGAAGCTTCAATCAGGGTGGTTCAGCCAGCATCGGAATTATGCATTAGTAAGACCTAGTAAGAATTATGGTAAGCATAGTAAGAATTATGGCAAGTGCATGGATTTGCCTAACCTTCGTCCTACTGGCTTCAAACAGCTTCGTGACTTTGTAAACGAATAATTTTCGGCAAAGCACTATGTAATAAATAATTAAAGAACCAGTATTAAAATTGCCCGACAGCAGCATTTGAACACAGGACCTCTAGCAAAGGAGCTCGATATTGAAACCACTACGCTACGGACGTTCTGTTTCTTTTTTTATTTATTGAATCACGCCCAGCATACATGCACCGACAAGAGCCAAAGAACGCCCTCGTGAATTTCTCGCGGGCAAATCAATTCCTCGAGATGGTTGGCGCGTTTTCACCTTTGGCCACCTCGACAGTCTCAACCGCTGGAATTAAAATCGGTCGCGTGCGTTCACAGAGTCCTCTGCACTTAGAAAAGCATTGCTTGCTCTGAAATTTAGGACAGTAGGCAGATAAAGCGTAATAAACGAAGCCGTAAGAACGTCAGAAGCCTCGAGCACGAAGATCAGACAAGTCCATGTACTTCCCATCATTGCCACCGTGGCTGAACGATATAGCACCAGAGTACCCTTTAGTAATTATTGTGGGAAAGATTATGGGTTTTAAAGCAGGAGTGGCCATATAGATCTAGAATTCTCTGAGCAATGACTCTACGCCGGTTTCGCCACAAAGTTACCTCTTTGGCGGCAATGAAATGTTTCTCGTGATGAAAACGCCTTGATCAATAATGCATGCAATAACAATTTAATGGTGAAGTCAGCATGAAAAGAGCGCGAAGGTGTTTTTATCATCGTGTGACTTCACTGGGACATCAATTTTCAGCCTTTCAGAACTTGGACAAGACTCAGTGATGCAAAAATAAATTCGCGATAGCTTGCATGAGAGAGGTCGCGGCGACCCTTTGCATGTGACCCCTCTACCCTGCCTTCCACAGGCTGCGTCTTTCCATCTTACATTTGTCACACGCCACTCTTCTGTACCCTACTGGGTACAGTAGGGTGCAGAAGTAGCGTGCAGAAGAAGAAGAAGAAGAAGTAGGGTACAGAAGTACAGATTTTTATTCATAGGCAACCAACCTCCTTTCTTTACGTGAGTGAATGTACGCGTCTTAGTATTTCAGGACGCCCTACGTTATCTTCTTATTTATTTTTTAAATACGCTTCCCCCTTACAGAGAAGGTGTACAAACTGAGGTCTTGGTGCTTGGAATTGCACTCTGCATGAAGGTCCGACCCCGGCCGTAGCATAGAAATTAATGGTTCTTTTTGGTTTTTACGAGCTGCGCCTCAACTTCTCTCTCTCTCTCTCCCTATATATATATATATATATATATATATATATATATATATATATATATATATAGTACCACCATCAGTTTCACTTCAGCAGGCTGTGTGTCGCGTGAGCTCCTGAAGAACACCATACAATGTGGTGAGCGCGGTATGGATCCGGGACCTCAAAGAGGTGCGACGTAATGCTCACGCATTTCTCTAGTATTTACCCTTAACTGACCAATAATACTTCATTTGTATTTTTCCAGGGATAACCGTTATGAGCAGATATGCCTAGTTTTTTTTTCTCTGCCTGTCTCCGCTGGCGACCGTCGCAGGATTCCCAGAGTGCTTACAAGAAGTTCAGAAAGAAGGGTAATAATCCACGCCAACTGTCGCAACCGTGGCGCTCGAGAAAAATTATTTCTCTAAAAACATTGCAAAAAATACACGTACGTAAGCATTACTTGCTCATTAGATTCCCCAAATATTTTGAGCTAAAACAATTTTCGGCCACGTGAGGGCCATTTTCATTCCACGAAATTGTGGAAAACCAGGTGCAAAATAGAAATTCGCGAAAAATCCACTGTGTTGTGCAATTTCACAGAATTTGCGTTTTTACGTTGTCTGAACCTTCTTTCATTGTACAACAGTTTCACAAAAATAACTTTGTTGTTTATTCCTCAGCACCTAGGTGAAAATGCGCAAATTATGGCGTTTTGGGAAATTTTTTTCACAAAAAGCGATGAAGGCACAAAATCTGGAATTACCTTTGCGGAACTTTCACTAAAAGGTACTATGTTGTAAAATTTTATTTACAACATACAATTTACAACATACAATTTTATTTACAACTGCGCGAAGGGTCTAAAATAAGAAACCTGAATTTGGCAAGAACGCAATTTTTGCGTATCTTTAGACGTTGGTACCACACTAAGGTGGTCCACGAAAGAATAAGCAGAAAAACGGATATAATTTAGGAGCATAACAGCTTTCTCCACTGAAATTTCAATGAAATAATTTGCATTTTTATTCAGAAAATTTTTTTTTTCAATTTGAGATCTGCAACGAGATGGACGGACGGATTGGCACCGGTCACACATGGCGCCTGCTCCGACACCTGCTAGACCCGACCAAGACCAAGGCAACACATCGGGAAACCATGCGCAAGCTAGTACACACACACACCAAGGACGAGGAAGAAATCCTTTCCGACCTCTGCGACAGATACGCCCCCACAGCCCGACTATTCAACACGGCGAATACACGGGAAATCCCAATTTCTCTCTGGACAGAGACTTTGGCGAGGCGGAAATCCGGGCTGCTTTACAAAAGCTCAACAGCAAGTCGGCCCCGGGACCGGACGGCGTAACTAATAAGACCCTTCGTAACTTGGACAACGAGACCATCTCCGAACTGACCAAGTATATCAACGATTGCTGGACCCGAGGATGCATCCCTGACCAGTGGAAAAGAGCAAAAATGGTGCTCATCCCCAAACCAGGGAAACCTTCAGATCTGGCCAACCTTCGACCAATATCCCTTACGTCGTGCGTCGGCAAGTTGATGGAGCACGCCTTCCTCACCCGTATCAACGCACACTTGGACGACGTGGAAGCGTATCCAGACACCATGCTCGGATTTCGAGCTCATCTCTCCACGCAGGATGCAATGTTGCAAATCAAGCACCAGATACTCGACAACAAGACAAGAGGTACCAGGGCCATTCTAGGATTAGACCTCAAGAAAGCCTTCGATAATGCAGCTCACGCAGCCATACTACGCAGCATTGCCGCACTCAATCTAGGAAACCGTGCGTACAGCTATGTTAAGGATTTCCTCACAAACAGGAAAGTCTCCTTAACGCTGGGCAAACTCGCATCCGAAGACAGGAACATAGGCAGCGTCGGCACCCCGCAAGGCTCGGTCATCTCGCCGATGCTCTTTAATCTCATTATGATCGGCCTCCCCGAGCGCCTCAACGCCATCGAGGGAGTGCATCACACAATATACGCGGACGACGTTACGATCTGGGTGTCCGAGGGAAGCGACGGAGAAATCGAACAGCGATTACAGACCGCGGTCGAGGTGGTGGAGGAGTACCTCGTCGGAACCGGTCTCGTCATCTCGCCAGAAAAATCGGAACTCCTCCTCTACCGCCCGACGCTTAGAGGAAGACCCCCCAAGGCTTACATCCAGCATGCTGCATACGAAGAAATTTGCATACGCACCAAAGACGGACAAGAAATACCCAGGGTGAAGCAGATTAAGGTGCTCGGATTCATCATAGAATCGAACGGCAACAACGGAGAAACGGTCAGGAATTTGGAGACTAAGATCACGAACACGATGAGGCTCATCAGAAGAATCACCAACAGACATCAGGGTATGAGGGAGGCCAACGTCGTCAGACTCATACACTCCTTCGTTATTAGCCACATTACCTATGTGGCCGCCTACCACAACTGGTACGCGGCCGAATATGCCAAATTGAACACCCTCATTAGAAGAGCATACAAGATGGCACTGGGCCTTCCAGACAGCACCAGCACGGAACTGCTGCTACAGCTGGGCGTCCACAACACGCTTGAAGAGTTAATTGAAGCACACCAAATTTCGCAACTCGAAAGACTATCGAAGACACGAACGGGCAGGAGTATCCTGGACAAACTTGGGATAAGTTATCACAAGCAGCACGGCGACAAGACATCCCTTCCAAGCGCGATCAGGGAAAAGCTGCAGGTGGCTAATATACCCAAGAACATGAGCCCCGAATTCAATCAGGGTCGAAGAGAGAGTAGAGCCAAGGCTTTACTCAAAGCCTTCGGTAGGGACAAGGAAGCGTTGTTCGTAGACGCGGCAGAATACGAGGATCGACGTGCTTTTGCAGTGGCCGTCCTCAATACCGAGAAACAATTGGTCAGTTGTTGTAGCATACGTGTAAAAAACCCCGAGGTAGCGGAAGAGGTGGCGATAGCCCTAGCCATCGTTAACCCCAGTTGTAGATACGTAATCAGTGACTCGCAGACGGCGGTCAGAAACTATGCACAAGGCAGAATTTCGCCGAAGGCTGAGGCTATACTCAAAGCTAACGCGAACTACGTCACCTCCGAGGAGACGGAGGAACGACACATTATATGGTTCCCGGCTCACACGTCCCCCGACACCCCCGTACCCAACCTCAACGAGGAGGTCCACCGCGTAGCGCGAGGTCTCACGTTCCGCGCCCGCGAAGAAGGATCCTCTCTTGGGGTTGGAAATCCAACGGAGGCATGGACAGAGAGGGACAGAATGACCAGATACTGTGACATTACAAAATTTTATCAAAACTCAAGGCGGGTTTATCCGCCCCCTAACCCCAAACTCGACAGGGCCCAAGCGGTAGACTGGCGGCAGCTACAAACAAAGACCTTCCCCAACCCCGTCCATCTCAGGAGGATATATCCGGACGTCTACTCAGATGATAACTGCAAGCTATGCAGCAAGGCTCACGCAACTCTTAGACACATTCTCTGGGAATGTGACGTTATATGCGAAGAAAATGCAGTTTCCCCAGATGAAGCTGCGGCGCGATGGACGGCCGCGTTGCGCAGCTCAAACCTCGGAAATCAACTATGGGCCATCCAGCAAGCCCGTGAGGCGGCGAGGAGACAGGATCTCCGGACCTCCTCGGGGGCGGCCTAGGCCCAGGCCACGAATTTGCCGGATTGTTAATAAAGTTGTTACCACCACCAATTTGAGTCGCTCCAATGCATTATTTTGGTTCGCACTTCGGCTTCACCTGATAGCATGTCGGCGGGAAATACAAGCCAGGGTGGTGTAAATAGTGGCCTGTGCGGTGAGGAATAAAAGCCGAGATCACCAGGAGGTCGTAAGAATTTGAATATGAAACGTGCGCTTACTTAAGGCAGATCGACATTGCTCACTTCCATGCTACTGGAAGTATACGTATGCGGGTGCCAATGCCTGAATCCCTTTCATCAGCACAAATCACTTTCATCAGCGTGAACTCGGAGCACAACTTGAACGACACACGTTCAGTCACCGTGAAACAAGCGAGAAAAGATGAATACATTTAGTAAATGTAGTTGATAGGTAGCTTTACTGAGCATGATTCACAAATACCTTGATTTCCCTACTATTCTCCCAGCTACTTTGGGACAAGTAGAAAGCAGTAGGCAAAATTTTTGCTAGGACACGCACCACAGAGCCTGTGTGATGTCCCGTGTCGGGAAATTATTTTCTCAGATTACTTTTATTGTATGGCCTCATTAGCAGCTTGATCCAAATCCATGTTTGTTCAGTTGGTCGCATGATGTTTCGCAAATGGGAACTTCCTCTGCTGAAAAGTAGGATGTCATTCCGACCAGAAGCGTGAAGGGCTCGACATCGGCTTGAAGTGGTGATACTGGCGCAGTCTTTTCACACAAATGGCTTTCCTAAACCTAGCGGCACCCAGATGGTCCTAATACCTTTGATATTATCCAGAGCCCATGTAAAGTGTTGGTGCGGTTTAAGTATCTGTTTGTCATATGATCTTTGCAGGCTCTCTTTTACCGCTAGACACTTTTTTACTGTTCCACCGACGCCGTCCCAGGCACTCTTGCCATGGGATGTGGCGAAGTTGCACTGCGCTTAGATGTTGAAATCTGTTTTGTGGCGGCAGAGGTTAGTGAAGTTTTTCTTGTTTTTATATTGCAAAGCCATCCCGTCTGATAAATAGTGTGCTTAATGAACGGAAGATCTTTCTTGAGTATCTTGAGTACTGCAGCTTGAAATGTGTAACCGGAAGCCGTGTCATGTTCTAACGAGTCCGAAATCGCAGCAAAGCACATGACAGAAATTTTTCAGGAAGTGTCTGTTTGTCGGTAATAATTAAACACTGCATGCAGAGATGCTTGTGTGTTCCCCTAGTGAAATTGCTGCGGTGCGTCCTGTACTGAGAAACTGTAATTTTCAGCAAAGTCCATCAGCACAGTTGCTTCAGTGTCGTCCACCTTTTCCTTCAGCTCTCTCAAGTACAGTGCCACTCGCTTAGACATGAAGTGGTAAGTTTCATTTTATTTAGCATGTGAATGAATCTTTCCGAAACCCTCGTCCTGTGGTAGGAATATCACCTGCAAGCCTCCTCCATCTCCTAGCTGATGGAGCAGCGAGTTTGCCAGCAATTCTGTAATGCAGCGCAGGCCTGGGCACTTGTCCCATTGGTCGAGCATGCTGGCCTCATTCTCCAGACTGTATACTGTTGTCGCCAGTAAGCCTTCTTGTGTGCGTGTTTTTTTTGTTTTTTATTCCAGAAGGGCGTAGCATCCACTCGAAGTTTTGGTCAGTTGTACAAACGCAAACCGTGTGCGTGCCGGGGCCGCGAGATAAAACACAACACGAAGGACGCAGGCTTGCAAATGTTAGAAAGTCGCTCGTCATTTGAGAGTTTTCCTTCCAATTCTTATGGAGTTCTTTTAGGTTCATTAACAAAATGCGATTTTGATGCCCTCGCAGCACATCCTTCTTTCCTTGAAGGCTGCCTAAAGAACTGTCGTCTCCAAAACACTGCTTGACCGAAAACTTTACTTCATGCACCATACTGGACGACCTTTCTTCATTGGTGGCGTACTAAGTGTCTCACTTTCAGACCTCACTTTTACGGCCTTACGTATCTCTCGCTCAGAAACGCCAAAAAAACTAATAATCTTCTTAGGCGGCCACGATGCGGGCGCCAAGGTCAGTATTTGTATTCTCTTTGCGCGATTCTCCTCCTGCGCGAACTTACGACTTAATTTATTCATTCATGAAACGAAGTCGCAGAGGGAATACTCTTAGTTCGCGTCTGCCGCAGGGTTGCGCGACTCATTCAAGCTCAGGTGCGCGCAAATGGTTTTCTCCAAGGTCTCCTTAACTTGCTTGACTTTCTTTTTTACATATGATGATCTGCGTTTCTGTTCCCGCTTTCTGTTAACAGGACTTTCGCCAATGGTTACTAGGGCTTCGTTGACGGGGTCCGGAATCCCAACGTGCGGGAAAACTGGATATTCTTGCTCGCTTTTTTACCATAGGCATGATCTTTCTGATGCAAATCATCATAAGCCGCGGCGGTTTGCTGCTCGTAACACTTCAATAACACATTTTGCACATCGTGTCTCCAGGAATCAAGCCTATAGAAAATGATTGCTGTCTACGCTAGTCATTGTAATCCTTGACGCTCCGCAATGATTTTTTTTGTGCTTTAGAAATAGGTTAGAACACCATTTCGAAGCGAGAGGTGATGAATACTTTATCACGTAGGCCTGATAACGGTGGCCACAAACTGCCATTATTTGTTTCTTCCGTTTCGAACGGAGGGGTCACGAGGCGGAGGTCAACGTCACTCAGGTCCTTCGCCCTAATTAAGTATTGCTTCTTTGTTGAGAGGTTCTGTGGCAACCATTGGGTCCGAAAGAGCGTGGAACTACTTTTTAATTTAGCGTCAAATGTCAACATTTTCGTTGCCTTTCTGTACAAACAAAGAATATCATCAGCAACGACCTATTAATTGTTTGATGTGAGCGCGCAGACTTAACCAAACTAGGCTCAATGAATATGTGGCCATTCTTTTGCGCGTCTCTTTCTTTTGGACCAGCTACGTTGCGCGTCTCTCTTCATGCAACTGAATCAGCTTACACTCGGTAAAACAGACAATGACTGTGATTCAAATACGATCCTCGTAGCCACTACATCGGTGTCTTCCGTGCGTTTGCACGATCATACCAATATTTTTGTAAAGAGAGAAAGAATGCCTCGAATCTATTCCAGTTACTGGCTACGTTTTACGACATTCATAATTTCGTTTTGCGGCAATTAGTTACCCTAAACCTTCCATTGCGAGCTGCCACAAAGCGGCGGATAAAGCAAGGAAAATACTGAAGTTATTTAATTGCCTTGAATAAAATGATGGGCAACGTCATGCTGGTTGCCTTCAGAAGGCGCACTTGATGCTTCCACGTTTCTAATTCGCACTTATACTCCGACTCTGCCAGTTGCACCGCATTCAACCTCGTGATGCGGCCACGCAGGCGACCAAAGCATGTCTGGCACATGCAATAATGGCAACGCTCATGCCCCTTTTGTTCCGGTTCACGTAAGCCTAATTATGGTGGGAAGAGGTGTGTCGAACGACCCGTCTGAAGCGTAGCTCACCCCTTCTCCGCATCGTGACCCACAATGGCGCTGTGCTCAGTACAACGGTTCTCAGCGGCGCATGTCGTCTGGTACTTGGGGCAGACGGCGCGCAACAAATAAAACTTGCAGAGAGAAAAACTGTCATCTGTAGCCATCAATTCGTGCAATCAGGAGATACAGGTCTCTGTTATTGCATGTCTGCAGATTGCTAAAATATGTTGAAGCTTCTACGACGAAACGATGAGCGGCGTGGTTAGCAGAAGCTCATTCGCGACGGTGAATAAGCGGAGTGCGCACGAAACAATGGCGGTATTTCTGCTTCAGAGAAGATCAACAAACGCGGTTATTTCTTTGCTGTAAACTATAAATCAGGATAGTCTAACGCAGCATTGTTCTCAGCACCGATAAGAGCAGCGGTGGACACCGCTTGTGGGCGAAGGACGCTTTTGGGAACAGGTTCTGAAGTGCGACATCACCCATTTTTTGTCGACTGAGAAAAGTTCACCAAAGGTGCAATAATATAGTGCTTTGCTCATCGCTGTTATATGATGGCCGAGAAAATAAAAGTGAACAATATTTCTGACCGGGATCGCACAACCTGATTATGACCGCAAACCTTCGGGAAGATCAGAACAAGCTGCGAATGAACCATGCGCAAATCACGCCATCAAGATTTCTGTGCTGGGGCTTGCAGAGCTTGTCATCGCGTACGTGTCGCATCAAGCTCGATACTTAATCTGGAAGTGGAAGCTTCTACGGCCACTGTATTTTCTTTTTGAGGGGAATTACTTTTTAACATCACGCTCAATAAAGTTCGATTTTAAGTGTGTGAATTTCTATGCAAGGAACCGACGGCTGCAACCCCTAACTCTGCAGGAAAAATAAGTTCGCTTGTTCCTAAAATATGCAAAACACTGCCGTCTACGGCGTAAATGGCTGTAATGGTGTATTATTAAACTTTGGGAAAGGCGAATGACAATTAATTACACGGGAGCTTTAAATTCCGCACAAAGTGCAACATCCTTGCTCCAAACGGAGTTCTTAGCAGCCGTGATGGCTGGGCGGTTATCGTTGTGTTTCTGATTATGAGGTCATGGGTTCGTGCCATGACGGCCTCGTTCTGATAAGGTCGGAATACAAAACGCTCGTGTACTTAGGTTTAGGCCCACACTAACGACTCTCAGTTGGTGCAAAAAGTATCCCGGGAGTCCCCATTGCAGCGTCTCTCATAGCTAGCCCGTATGTTTTTGGATATTGAAGCACATTATTCGTTTCAAACGATACTTGGCGGCACCAAACCTACGAAAAGGCTACTCTCTTGTTCATAAATAAATTAACTCCGCACTCGTTCAAAACCGCTAAAGCTGCGAGATTCTCGCCTAGAAGCTAAAAAAAAATATTACCAGCACTTCGTGTTTTCTGGAAATAGCACAATTACTCATACAGCTTTGCTTGCATTTCCCAAAATTGTATTTGAAAGATACATCATAGCTGAAATCAGCGGCGCATATATCCTCAGGCACGTTTTTTCTTTTCCCTGCGTACAGAGACGACGCGCGCAGGAGAACAATCGTACTGACCGTTGCATCATGATGAGAAGTGGTGAACTACGGTCGGTCGACACACCTTGCCATCTAGCCACCAGAACATCGTGGTTGAGACTTAATTTCTATTTGAGCGAACTGATTGTCAGAGCAGCATTCAATAATTATTGTACAGCTTTTCTGTTATTGGGGGCTTTGGGGTATTTAAGCCAATGATACTGTTAGTTTTTTTTACTTACGTTTGCAATCGCGTTTATTTGTAATATACAAAAAATACAGTACGGAAGCAGCAACCGAAAACCATATACTATGGGTACACCACCACATTCAATTGGTTTGTACTTCCCGCCAACATGCTATCGGGTTAAGCCGAAGCACGAACCAAAATAATGTAATGGTGGAACTAAAATTGAAACATTTTTTTTAAATAAAGACGCCAATTACATTTAATAAAATTTCTGTGGAGAAAGCTGTCGTGCTTCTCAATTACATCCGCTTTTCCGTATATTTTTTTAGGGAACACCTCAGTGTGTTACGAACGTCTAAACATAGGCAAAAATAGCTCGTTTACCAAATTCAGGCTTTTAGTAATTCTTGCGCAGCACATAGGCTAAAATAAAGTTTTGCAAGATAGTACATTTTAGGGAAAGTTTTCTAAAGGTAATCCCAGGTGTGCTGCTTTGACCGCTTTTTGCGAAGAAAATTTCCCAAAACGCTATAATTTGCGCATTTTCACCTCAGTGCTAAGGAATAAAAAAAAACAAAGTTGTTTTATGAAACTGTTCTATATTGAAATAAGAATGTTCATACAAGGCAAGAACGCAAAATTCTGAAAGATTGCGCAAAACAGACGATTGTTCGCGAATTTCCTTTTTCCACCTGGTTTTCCACCATCTCGTGAAATTTAAATGGCCCTCACATTGGCCAACTTTTTTTTCTGCTCAATATATTTTGCGAAAATACTGTGCAGCTAGTGCTTACGTACGTGTAACCTTTATTTTAATTTTTTTAGAGAAATAATTTTTCTCGAGCGCCACGGTTGGGACAGGTGGCGTGGAATGACCCAGAAATAAGTTTTCCACAGTTTTTTTCATGACGCGAAGCAGAGAAGAATAACGCACCTGGAGAGCGTGGTTGAACCGCCAGCTGCTATGATTGCCTGATGGCATCCTCTGGAGCTCATTAATAAATGTGGTGGTTCGACTCAGGTGCAGAGAGGAGACACAGGAAACACGAGGAAACAAACACAACTTTATCGAGTGAACGACTAAAATACGAGACATGGACGAGATAAGAATTATAAACTGTATAACTATAAAAGTATAAACGAGTGGCACTGTGTTCTGTAGCACGTTCCCAATACGAGCTTGGCGCATGCATTTTATGCACGCCTTTGTCGTCATTGGCACCGAAGGCTCACTGCCGTGCTTTGTGCCAGCGGCCATGGTGGTGCTCGTTGTCATGCAAGCTGTTCCTTGGAAAGACGCTGGCCTTCAGAAAACGGTCGGTCATCGTTTCAGTACAAGCTCGGCAAAACACATTTATCACATCGCGGGTAGCACGACCTCCCCACCAGCCCGATCGCATTGAGCAGCAGGACAGCTGGCCATGGACATCACAGCGGTCCAGTCACATGAGATGCCACTTCTGTGGCGGGACAGCAGACCGGGGACACAAGCACATCTTCGTGTTGATGCAGCACGACATAGCCTGCCTAAGGGTTCCCAACTGACAAAGCAGTCTATTCGCTGCCATTTTCGGAAGCTTTCAATACTCCCTAGTTAGTCCTGCCAGATCAACAGGCTACACCGCCTGGAGGCTCAACTACTTCTTGTAACTAAAATGGGCTCAGAATACACGCCAGCTTGCTCACTGAAGATGGTGCGCAACTTTCCCGCTTTGTGCAGACAGCGGCGAGTGTGGCAACACGGAGCACATGAAATGGTCCTGATGGCGGCTGTAATGCGAAGCGGAACGTATTGCTTGATGTCCTTGAGAATATCTTCATGAGATTGTGTACAACGTCCTTAAGTGTTTCCTGGAGGTCATCATATATGTAGAAGAAAAACATTCCGCCCTCTTCTTGCGTTTCTTCGCATAGTGGCTTTTCCTACGTGCGCTGACAAGATATATGTTGTGAAAGAGGCTCTACAAGCACACCAAATGGTGGCTTAGACTGTCAAGCTAAGCCCGCCGGTACGAAAGGGCTATTGCATCGTTCAATTTGCATGCAATGTCCACAATACAAAAGGATTTAGCTTGTTCGTTGCGTTTTTACATTCTTCG
This sequence comes from Dermacentor albipictus, assembly GCF_038994185.2. NCBI lineage: Eukaryota > Metazoa > Arthropoda > Arachnida > Ixodida > Ixodidae > Dermacentor > Dermacentor albipictus. The sequence goes on from NC_091825.1 coordinate 86,697,067, forward strand.
AACTCCGTTTGTGAAACATACGTCTGAATATAGATTCAACTGCCCCAATGACTAGAATTTTTTTCAGCCTCCTGATTAGTCCACTTCTTGCCTCGAACTGAGGTGAAATGTGGCTTTCCAAGGTGACCTTCTTACTAGGTGCTGCTTAAGTGTGATGACTGGCCTCCGAAATCAGGGCTATGAGCTCCTTCGGTGACGCTTCATTCTGTGGAAGAAGAATATATACAAAACTGTCAGACACTGTAATTCAGCGACGAATACAAACGGAGTTTGATATATAATTGTGTTTGATAACATTAATAAATGTTGTTCTATTTTCCAAAACACATTGCTTTTAACCTGAATGACTTATTTCACGAACAATATTATAACGCTCTGAGCCGTCACTTGTATTGAAAAATTATTACAGCGAAGCTGTATACCTCTACCATCCAAGGAAATTTTGTGTCGTAGCAAAAAACGTGGGCCGATCCTGAAGATAGTGCAATGCCGGGCCGACCCGTGGTGGAGGCGAAGCAGGCGTTAAGGACTCCTCATACGTGGACCGATCCCCAAGAAAGTGCCATGACGGCCCGACCCACAGCGTAGGCGAAGCATGCGTTATGCACTCCTCATACGTGGGTCAATCGCCTAGAAAGTGCAATACTGGCCCGACCCGCGATGGAGGTGAAGCAGGCGTTAAGCACTCTCCGCACGTGAGCCGGTCCCGAAGTTTGTGCAATGCCTGGCCCACCCGTGGCAGAGGTGCAGTTCGCCCGCGTAGACATCTTCGCTGGTCATCCTTCTTCACAGAGTGGAAGGGGCACTGAGTTTTTTTTTTAATTTTATGTGTGTTCTGCTAGTTTCCACAGCTATTCATGTGTTATAAAGTTTAGCATGTAGCAGGACATTGAAGAAATGTAATTTGCGGATCAGGCATGTTTCCTCATGAGCCATTCCTTTTTCCTTTTTTTATGCTGTACTTTTATTTATACGCCAACTAGTACTACTCCATCACCACTATAAAATACTCTGGTTCAATGTGTACCCTGTCAAGGAACCTCAATACAAACAAAAATAAATTAGGTTTCATCGGCATTAACACTGCGAACGCATGCTGGCTTATGAACACGAGACGAAAACAAGTCCGCCACCGCAGCTAAAGAACTAGCTAGAGTACACTGGACGACATCCCCAGGCCTGTGTGTAACTTTTGTGCAGCGATAACTGAGCATAACTTTTAGAAGGACTATTTATGTTGAGAGCTCGGGAGTTTAGCTTGATGCGTAGAAGTCGCGAAGCTACACATGCTACGGTAAATACACCTGATAGCATCAGATTTGCTAGCTATAACTTGCTGCCGAGTTCCATGGCTCCCTGAGGTAGCGATTATTGTTGATGCGCGCCATCACAGTTACAGATTACTTATCTTAGAATTAAAGCCGCTCATGTACAGTAGAACACTGCATGCATGGAAGCACGGATAAGTAGAGCTGGAACATCTAAAAATCCTCCTGTCGCATCACCATCTGGTAAATACCATTGGCGGTGCGCGCTTATGCACAGCTTCGATCGGTTGGACCAATGTTTAGTGAACTGACCACAGGCAAGGGCTCCTTGAACTGGATGGGGTCGTCGCTCCTCTTGAGTACCTTGTTTCGCATGAACTTCCGAACGAGCGGAAAGACGTACTCGGGGTCTACGTCGTCCGCTTCACTCCATTCTGCGAAGAAGAACGATTTCCAGTTTGGTTACCTCGACGGCTGCAACCAGTGGTTCACCGCCCAGCCTTCACCTGACTATCAGAAAAGCACTCTTGAACAAGGCAAGAGGATCTCAATTAATGCCTCTCGTGAGAGTGAACTTCTACTCAGAACGAGGGCGAAATTCATGCAAGCGAGAATAGACGGTAGAATATTTTACCGAAGTGCACACTTTCTTTTCACCTGAACTTCATCAAACTGCTTCCAGTTCGTAGAAAATCTTTGTACAGGATGTCCCAGCTCACATTAGCCAAGCTCTTAAATAAAGTGGTGCCATATACCATTCGGACACCTGCGTTGTCCGGTCATATGTCCTCTTCCACCACCGGCATGTTTATATGCGCTAAATTGAACGCTGACTAAATATGAAATATTATTTCATCACCTTCTTAAATTTTCAAATGAAGGGTGTCACTTCGAATAGAAAAGCTGTTGCTGAGTCCTAAAACCTCTCTATTCAAGTGGTTCTCAGCACGCTATGTCGTACGTAGTTGCTTTTTTTTTTCGTGCTTGTAACGATATGAAAAGATCCGCGTGATTATGCGTTCCTCAATGCTGATGGTGGCGTCCCCTCTGAAACGGGGCGTTGACAGTCACCTAGCCTGCTTGAGTGCATGCTATACAAACCTCTTATTCTCGCATTTTCGTATACATCTGCCTAATCTCTTTCTCTCTTCCTAAACAATTATCTATCGACCTTGTACCTATGTATGATTGTTGCGGATCATTTGGTATCCACCTCTTCCCTGCTTCTTTTTCCACCAATACTCTAAACATCTCGTGCTTATCTCGACTGATGACTGGTTGATTCTTCCGTCCACTTTCAGTTCAAGCGCTTCTGGAAGATTTACGTTTACCTACGGGTATCGCTTGGTGAATGCCTTCGCATTCGTGACAAAACATCTACGACTGACTGTGCTCCTTGAGATGCATGACGCACCCACTGCTGGACATCTTGGGGTAACCCGCACGTAAGACTGCGTCCGCTGCCGCTTCTATTGGCCTGGTCTCACTGACTCCGCCCGACGCTATGTTGCTGCCTGTGATCCCTGCCCGTCGGAAAACACCTCAGGTGCTACCTGCCGGTCATCTCCAGCCAATCACCGTCCGTGTGGAACCATTCTTTCGTGTTGGATTAGACCTCCTCGGTCCCTTTCCCAAGTCATCCTCTGGGAACAAATGGGTAGCCGTCGCAACTGATTACGCCCCCCGCTACGCTATCACGCGGGCTCTCCCTACCAGTTGAGCCACTGACGTCACGGACTTTCTCTTGCGTGACATTATCTTGCTTCATGGCACCCCGCGACAGCTGCTTGCTGACCTTGGTCGTAACTTCCTCTCGAAAGTTATCGCCGACATTGTGCGTTCCTGCTCCATTCAACGCAAGCTGACTACCTCATACCATCCTAAAACCAATGGCCTGACAGAGCGGTTAAACCGTACTCTTACCGATATGCTGTGCAAGTACGTTTCCAAGGACCGCCACTACTGGGACATTGCCCTTCCTTAGGTCACATTTGCATATAATTCTTCCCGGCATCACACCGCCGGATTTTCTCCATTTTATCTACTGTACGGTCGCGAATTGACATTACCCCTTGACACGGCACTTCCTCCTGCTGCGATCTCAACAAGCCAGTATACGCGTGACGCCATCGCCCTCGCCGACCATGCACCCCAGCTTGCCCGTGCTCCTGCGGTCGCCCTCTCGTCACGTCGGACTTTCAGAGAAGCTTGTTTCGCGATACACAGGACCCTACCCCGTGCTGCGCCAGGTGACGCCTGTGACGTACGAAATTGATCCTGTGCGTTCGACCTCATCCTCTACTCTGGCATCTAGTGATGTCGTGCATGTCAGTGGGCCTTGAGCCTGCTGACACTGCTTCCGAGTCCGGCGTTTAGTCGGTCCGGGACGGCGCTTTTGCCGCCGGGGTCAGTGCTAGAGAACAGTATTTGCGATCACAAAGAGGCAAGCAGGATGAAGACGGCGACGACGATTAGAGGCTAGCGCGGGCTGTTGCCTCTTGACCAAGCGCGGTGTATTTTCTTGTAAATATACTTGTAGATAGCTTTTCGTCTGCGTCTTCCTAGTAACAATATTCCATTTGGATGGGCCGAGTGGTCCCCGGATTTTTGCTGCAGCATACCCATGCCTCATCTAGTTGCGAATAACGAGCACCGCAGTGCACCCGCCACGACACCAACGTCCCCTGAAGTGATCTGAAGGAACTAATTGCGCTCATTGCCTGAATCAGAAAACCACCTGAAAGACGACATGCAGTCGTCGTTGGTTCTGGGTTTGTTTGTTTGTCTTATTGCGAGCTGCGGTGTTGGGCCTGACGATCACAGCAGCCGCGATGGCCAGGTGGCGTTCCACTTTTCAGGTCACTGGAGTCGCGGCGCGTTAGCGCATAATCATGCGGCTCTTTTATTGTACTTCGCACCATACTAGAAAAGTGCGAAAAAAATTTACACGTGACATAACGCGTTGAAAACAACCGGAACGGATCTTTCTGTGCACCGCGATAGCTTTCCAATTGGAAGTCACGCCATTAACTCAAAAATATTAGAGTTGATTTATTATCGCTCCAAAACAAGTCATGCACTTAGTTCCCAATAAATATCATGGTGACGAAAGAGGACTTACGACCGAGCGAACGCCACAGGTCTCACAATCGCATATTTTACGAGCTTTTTCTTTTTAAGAGCGTGGCTTATGTTAGCAGGGACACCCTGTATATTCTGATCAAAACATTGTCCTTAATTTTGGCGGCACCTTGACAGAGTCGCAATGACATTTCGCTCAAACATTCGCGTTCAAAGTCAACGACGAGCACTGGACAAACTCATAGAATGAGGCTCTTGTCTCTGAAATGACTAAAACTCAATTTCATCCGATAGCTTTAAAGATGCAATCTGCCACATGAACATTCGGCATTACCTAAATACTTGCGTAAAAGTTGTAAGGGACACTGGGAGGCTCAGGTCAGGTTAAGGGCTGCTGGTTTGTGGTCTGAAAATCGTCGTTCACTTTCCCTACAAATACGGCACAGAAAAGTACTCTGGTGTCCCAAAGCATAAAAACACACCGGCTGGTTTGTTCTATGCGAGCAATTGTGCTTGCACAGGGAATTACAAAATGATCTGGCACTTCACGCGCCTCGGACAAGGTCAAGTGCGCTCATAAAGAAACGCTGTTCCAGATACTGTGTGAACTGGGAGGTGCCGCCAAATATCTACCCCCCCCCCCTGTTTTTTTTTTTTTTTAAGCAGAAACCAGCTAATCACGTGCACATGGTAAAGTGCAACGGCAAACGTAATCCCATCGGTGGAAAAAGGGCCCAAACTTCTGAACACAAGCAAAAGAAGCTCAGCATTTTCCTTAATGGTACGGACAATTGCGTGACACATTATCTACTAAAGAAAGCTATGCTGTGCAGCTTTAGTGTTTTTCATCCGAGAATTTCACAGTGTTACAGCGCGATTGCTGTTCTTCAATTTAAAGAAGAAATACTGCGAAACATTTATTACAGACACTTACCGAAAAGTAGGCTTACAGTCACAGAGACGGTCACATGCACAGTGAATCCAATGAAGCCAAACCACATGAAAGAGACGTGGTAGAACTGGTAGACTCCACTGTAGGGGGAAATAGGGAGGGTGTTTGCGAAGAAGAAAAGATTAAATATCGGTTCGCGACGTAGCCCACACTAAGCGCATTAGAGTCACAGCGAAGCGAAACACTAAATCCGTTTACGCTGACAAAGTATTCTTTAAAAACCATTTTTTGTTCGCTAGTTTCGCAGAAAGAGATTGATTACTAAAATAGAACGTGAAGGCGTATCTTTTATTTGTTCCTTCTTTTTTTTATCCCGCACCAGCGGTACGCCAGTGTGATGTCGTGAGTTTCAAAGTATTTTTTGCGTATTCCGGCCAATATGCCAAACTAAACCTCTCGAAATATTTATTTCAGTATTATGCTCCTGGAGAATACAATGTATATCATCATTTAAAATAAATAGATAGGCTAGGGCCGTGCAGACTTCGTCAAAGCCTATTACTAGATGGGCGTTGATACCCATCTTTCGTTCTTGCGTCTTTTCTTGTTTTTCAAATCACTTATTATGGTAACAATGACTCTGTTGGTAATGCAAAATAGTAATATACTAATGCCAATCAAAATAAGTTTCTCTTTAATGTGTCTTTAACGTTAGGTACAGGGCGGCTTACTGTACTGGAAGTGGAGCGCTTCTTTTACATGAGCGTCTCCTTCGATCAGATATTCGCACAATATAATTCAGCCATGAGTTTACAGTTGTGTGCTTTGAAACACGGCTGTAAAATTGCTAGGCAACCTTGTGATAAAAGTATGTCAATTGCTGCGACACGTTCTCAGTTTACACTGGTCGCGGGCATGTGTGTTTGTGTATGTATATGTGTGAGCATGCGCGTGGGTAGGTGGGTGTGCGTGATATTGTGATACTTGTTTATCAGTTTTTGAGTTTTTTTCCTCCTATTATACTTATTTCCTGACTGCATAGTTCTGTCAGAAGGTCCCTGAGCTCCTGAATGCAGTCACTGTCTACGGGGCTCTGTTCTTTATATCGTAGCTTGTGTGTTACTTTTAAATGATAAATGATGATTTGATTTGAATCTTTTATAAAACTGCATCGATCGTATACTGTAATTCCTCTTGTTAAGGTGTGCTGTCAAATTAGGTGGCATTGCATGATAAATTGCAATGTCCAGGTAAGTAAACAAAAACATTCGCTAATTATGTTTTTATTTTTACGTTACTGTACATGTCATTGCCTAATTAAAGCCGACAGCTGTTGATGTCTGCTTAGCAGGTATATTAACGTTACCACCACTACTTTGAAGGTTTCCGTCTCTCAAATGTACCGCGAAGTACCTTGACGTTAATAATGACGGCAGTAGCTTCCCCTAAGCCTCCGTCTGGCAGTTCATGGCGATATCATCTGCACTTTTTTGGCAGATACTGAGGACGAATATATCGGAAGCGGTGCTATTCTTTCGATCTGAGCTACGCAGGCATGGTCATAATTCCTCGGCTTCAATATCGCAATTGCAACATCTGTAATAATGGAGTAATTAAAAGGTTATTTAGAATTTTTCGATTCGCTACTGGGAGATTGGAACTTGTCAGACTGATAACAGACCCATGCAGCTGAACTTCCCCTAGAAAGGTAGAACAGGGATACTTAAAGAAAGCTTGTGGAATGATGACTCATGAAAAAGCACGATTGCTTCATACGTGAATCACACGTACGATTGGCTCATACGTATTCTGTAACGACACGGTGCACTGTGTACTCCTTACAAAAGCAGCTCGCTGTTCAGAAGAGTAGGTTGTCGGGAGATCCGTAACAAATAACTTGCGGTGCACAATAACAAGACAAAACGAGATACAATCACACAGACATACATCGTTCCTGTACGTGGAGCTCGCTTTGTGATTGTGGTTGTCTCTCGGTTTGTCTCGTCATCACGCGCCGCAAGTTATACACCTCAGGGTGAATGCCAGCTGGCCTACCGACCTCGGCCGGGGAAGTGGGTCGTACGATCCAGATGTGATGGTCTCGTTGAAATGCGAGCATCCCGCCGTTGTCGTCGGAAGATTTTGGTGTTTATGCGGGTACAGTATGGATCCCAGGGCCATCCAGCCGGTAAACATTAGCGCTGCCACGGTTCCAGCGAAGACGCCCTGTAAGAGGTATCGCAGCTCTGTACCGATCTCGAAGCTGCATTGTTGTAGTTACACTACAGACCTTTCATTATGTTTATTTTTTATTTTGTTATTTATTTATTTAGCACCTGCACTGCACCTGCACTGCACGGCCTTATTGTAGAGGGTTAGAAATAGCAAGAATTTCTTTTGTCGCAAGTCATTCGAGTGGAAGCGACGTACTCCTTAAAATATGCAAATATGCAACTTTCTGCAAGCAAACTATAGTCTGATCAGCATATTTGTCTGCTAAACATCGCAAAAAATTAGCTCTTGACTATACGTAATAAACAGGGTCCGTATTCTCAAAAAGTTCTTACGCTATAGAATTGCTGGTAAGGGCGAATTCCGGCGAATCCTGATGCAGGACGTAACATTAGCGAATGTGGTCAGTCATTGGCGGAGATCGCTTATGAACAAGGAACCTTCCGAATTCGGTCTCCTGTCTTGCAAACGTGTATACGGGCCAAGGGCTTGCATTCACAAAACGTTATTATGCTAGAACTGTTGATTAGAGGAAAGTAGAGTCAGTCATGACGATGAGAGAAGGCTTTCAGCCACTGGCTAAGAGCACTCACGAATAAGAAGCTTTGCGAATATGACCCCAGATTTCTAAAGTAAACGATGTCACTAATGTGTGAATATTGCGTAGCCATCACAAGTTTTTCGAGCAAATAGAAATAGTTGTCTGAAACCAGCTGGTCCACGCTTCTTGCAGTTCTCGACTTGCGGTAGGGACGCAGATTTATACAGAGCGTTAGACTCCGGGCTCTTCCCTACTGCACAGTCTTTATTCAGAGCCTTTGCCCATCGAGGATTATAGCTCCTGTTATTGTTCCTTCGCGAACAACGAAGGTCCAATGTGGTTTCGTGCGTTACACGACACATGAAAATTGACTTTCCGGATATTCCCCACGACATCAAAAATGCTTGAGGATAAGCAAGTTCCCAGGCTCTGTCATGCTCATTGCCGAGTAGCTCTTCACAACGAAAAGGAAAGTATTGCTTACTATATCGTTAAACTTTAGCACCAGAAAGACGATAAAGCTGCGAAATCAACTGTAGCAGCCCAGTAGTGATGGTTATATACGCACAGATCTTTCCACTATAAAGGCACAGCACATTTGAGGCGCATTGTTTTATGAGCATTTCGTCAGTGTTGCGTGTGGTGTTAGGTTCCCCTTACCTTTTTCTTGACGCAGGGAAAAAGCAAGCCCAAGAGAAAGATGGCCACCTGCGGACCAGTCAGGGCTCCTCCAAGGGATGAGACAGCCTGCGTTCGTAAAAAAAAAGATGAGCCCCACTCGCGGACGGCGAGTATTCCTGGCTTTCTGTCACCAACCTCGATTATTTGACCTGCTAGCGCTTTTAACATTAGGCCAAACATTTCAGCGCCAGCAAACGTTTCTATGCTTCGAATACGAACAACTGCACTTTTCTTTACAAATTTGATACAGTGCCAGATGAACATGAGTAAAAGCATCTCATGTACATCTCTCATTTACATGAGATGCACATGACTAAAATAAAAAAATGTGACTGCTAAAACTTGCGCTAACTCTAAATGTTCTTACTTGTAACATGTAACCTAATGTGTGCAGGCGGGAACGCATGTGAGGATAAATTTCGTTTAGAAGCAGAGGTAAGATAAGCAATACAAAAGCGTACTCCCACTTATCGTGCGACGATTCATTTGATCAGAAATGTACTGTGACCACATACAATGAGCAACAAAGTTGAAACATAGCTCTCAATATTGAAACTAAATTCATATCAAAGCGCGTGCAGAATATTTTTACCGATTAAGTAAATCGAATCGGACGCGCGCTTACCTGCATGATGGATTCCATAGTTCCGACAAGAAATGCGATAGACATCGAAAGAATTCCGTACGTGGCAGCTGGAAATAAGAGTTTACCGAAGGTAAATTTCTTTGTTGTATGAAATTCTTTCTAACTACGACGTACCTGTCAACTTAGTTATCCGCAGAGCAGATGATTCAGAGGTTTTTAGCCAAGGGCGCAGGAAGTCCTCCCACGTCACAGCCGCTAGGGCGTTGTACCCGGATGAAAGCGTGCTGAAAAAAAAATTAACAATGGAGTTGCTTCGAGGTGATGTCATTTCTTAGAGGCGCAACTACTGCATTCAACTGAATAATTCATTATCTCATTAGCGATTGCAGAAACAGAGGCCTGCACGTTCTATTTGGTTCTTTATTGCCGGGTGCCGTAATATTGCCGAGTCCATAAAAAGTAAGCTGTAAGCGAAAACATTTTTTCTACGTTAGTCCCAGTTCTTTCGTCTTTGCAACAAACCTTGTCGTCATCCTTTGGCCTGTGGACCTAACAAGTAGCCGTAGCTTTAGAGCTCATATATGATGTTGCTATAGATAGCCATCTATCCAGCTTGATTTCTTGAGGTGTGCTATACATGCTTTTCATTTTAGCATTTTCTGCATACATTTCCTCACTCTTCTTTTTCTTCCTCAAACCTTATCTATCTACTTTGTGCCGCTACCTAAGCAACTACTACATGGTGTGCCACCCGGTACAATAACATGGAACTGCAATGCAATATGTGCACGCATAGACGCTACGCGGCGAGCACGTCACATCGCATGTAGAGCTACTCTATATGGTTCCCGCAGGGAGTCAGATATTGGTAGCTATATACAGTAACTCTAATCGCATGCAACCTCCCGCGCTAGGACGCGTGCATAGGGCATGTTTCCGTAGCAGCTAGCCAGCGTTGGCGTGGCATAGTAATAGAGTAGCTGACTCCCGTGCAGAGGGCCTGGGTTTGATGTCGGCAAGAACTGGGTTTTTTTTATCCTTCCTGGCGATAGGTGCAACAGACACCGGCAGCGACGGCGAACAACATCGCCAGCCGAAACGGCTAATTGAATGAGCCCACAACAGCTTAGGCTGTGAAAAAAAAAATATGTCCGGAGAGTCGCGGATTGGATTCAGCCAGACATATCATCATAACACAAAATGGTGCAGCAGCCCAAAGAACTTATCAAGAAAAACGTCTTGCTCTTGCGCAGCGAGCAGCGTAACCCTTCAGAACGTGTCAAGCTAAGTCCCATTCTGGGGCCCTTCTGTAATCGTTCCTGGCATCAGCAACGGGAGCAAACACACTGTTACACGTAGTGTGGCACAGCTCGAAGAGGGGCTAAATTGTCATTCATTCTTACTTTCTACCTGCTTCCGCCAACACTATTGTCGCCTCCACGTCAAGAGTCATGTCCTGAAGTAGCAACTTTTACAGCACCCCCTGTAGAACGCGCAGGAAAACTCAACGGGACATCGGAGCAGCAAGCTACGATGCCATTTAATCATACGTATAAACTTCTTTTTTTTCGTAATTTTTTTGTGCATTTCAGATCGAGTGTGTTCAAATATTCATAACATCACAGTAAAAAAAAGGCCAGACATAAGGTGTGTTATTCCGTCGATACTGCGACTCTCTGTTTTGGTGATTCAAATTATTCTTGCAGCAATAGACAACACTTCCAGTGAAAATTTCTGGAACGGGAAAAGAAATATCTAGCATCGCCCTCTTCAGAAACCTATCACGCGCATGCATCCAGCCTTGAACGAGCCAGTTCGAAGCTACCTCCTTGTTTAATGCTGAAAAAACGCGACCGCTAGAAAATAAAGGTAAGCGAATATTCGAATTCTCGAACACGAATTGAATATTACACCCTTACTCTTCGTATTCCTATTCGAACTGAAACTATTCGGCGGGCTGAATATTCAATATATTCGAATATTTGAATCTAACCAAATATTTCGTAACAACCGACTGTTAAATCTTGTCATTGTACTTTGTCTGCTAAACGCAAAGTTTCGCCAAGTATCAGAAGCGAGGCAACGACAAAATATTTCGAGGCAATGCCGGTACCGAATGGCCAATGCATGCTTTCATTTAGGTTTTGCGGCAGGAGCACATGAACACCTGTGATATGTACTTCCATTCTGTCATTTAGTGTTTCGTGCAGTCTAGTCGAGCAGCAGCTTGATAGTTTGCACTTCAACCAGTGATTTTTCTTGACAACGAGCCCTTTTACATTACTCTACGATATACATGTCCTTCACCAGCTTCTTTGTTTCTATTTCTGTAACTTCTGGTTGTTTTTTGGTGACAATTTATTCGGTGTTTTTGAAAGCTTGTCATAGAGCAGCCATTCCTTACTGTAAACCTTGTTTGCAACCAGGCTCTACAGATGCTGGAGTGTTATTGCTGACAAAAACTGATCTTGGGGTTAAAACTGGTCCTTTTTATGCGACAGTTAACTGACTTTCTTGCAATAGACAATATACCTGTAGGCGTGGTCTCTAAATATAACGAAATAAACGGTCCTGCTGTAACCATATGCGTCTGCGTTTAAATATTCGGGGCTCGATACTTATTATGGGTATTCGATTTGTATTCGAAAATAACTGACATTTGCCCACATCTACTCGAAACCTCACCTGAGAGAGCTGCTGTAGACAGCAGCCGCCATCAAACCGGAGAGGCCGGGGTACTCGTGGAGCAGGTCTTGTACTATATACGGCATGAGCTGTAAAACACGGCAACAAATCTAATATTATTCTGCGTATATTATTCTAGACAACTAGAAATGCAAAGGGTTGGTGACAACTTTTTTCTTCTTCAACAAAATGGAGTGACGCGAGTGTAAAAGAATAGCACATTTGTATATGGCTGTGCTCGTTAAACTTTCTCATTCAGCAGCAAGCGTTTCGGGCTCCAACTTGCGCACTGAGAGTTAAGGCCCTGTCGCGGGCTTAGGATAGCGAAAACTGTACAGGGAGTACAATGTGGCTGACCACAGAACTCTCCCACTGCACTGTGGAATTCGAAGCACAGCAACCCACCGACACAAAACTCCCATGGCCGTTTCCCGTTTAAGGCGTGCGAGTAAGCGTCCCCTTGCCGCTGCAGCCTGTGTGGTCTCTAGTGGAAAATTTTGCAACTACCCCGTGCCTACGACGTTTTCTCGATACATGTATACTTCAGTGGCCGATTTACACAGCTAGTGTTCTTGCGGGCCTGGCTTCTGAAATCGGGTCATCAGTTGAGTCGTAAAGAGACAACTCCCACGGAGCTGATAATCTGTTTTTCTACTTTGCCGTTCTCCACCTCCAAACGGTACGTGCAATATGGGCACGATTCATATATACATAGTGCCGAAACAGCGCGCTTGTCAAAGAGCACCTCACGGGACACTTATCTTCCTTTAACATTTTCGCTGTTAGTCTGGGGGGCAATGTCATCTCTTGTACATTCGCTCGATCGCAGTGATGAAAACTAACTCTGCCACTGAAAAACATGCACTTGCAAGGACAGCTTTCCCTTTCATTCAATAGCATTGACGCAGGACCTGTTGCTTATCAATCTTCACATAAGGTACACGTTAACGAACAAACGTGTACCTGAAACAAACTTGCGCTGGCAAGGCGCGGATGCTATAAGGGTTGTGGGGAGGCCCCTGCAATTGCTTTATTTTCACTTCAGTCATAGCATGCCGTAAACGAATTACTGTGGTTGCCTCCGAAATTCTCTGCCATACCTTTACAACTTTGATACTTAGATGCACAAATGACGAGCAAGGGGTTTCAGACAAGAGGCATTTAGAAACCAGTGACCCATTGCAAACGCTATAGCGTTCCATTTTAGATAACAGCGTTCGAGTAGCAATTTGAATAAATCGCCATGGTTTACCTGATCTGCCTTGTGGATTTCGCCCGTGAGCCTGGGATCGCAACTCCCGTACACGGCGTATATGGTCAGCCCCGACAGCACAGCCATGGTCACGTTAAGCGCCATGCCCGGAATGTTCAGCATAAGAGCTCTGCGAAATTGCAAACCTTTAAGCGTCACTGTGAAAAAAATACAGTAAGTCTAGATCGGAGCGATGGTGTTTCCGTGCTTATAACACTGAAAAACAAAAGCAATTTCGTGATACCTTTCAAACGTGAACTATATATGTGATGCACAGCTAACATCCATATGCTCCTGTCAATAACTCAGAAGACTTTGTTACTATTACATAAAGTTAAACAAAAATGGCATTTTACAAGGGTGGCGCTATATAACTTCGGGAAGTCGTACAAGAGGGTCCCTATATCAGAGGGTTTTTTCATTTATAGAATCAGAGTTTTTTGTTAGTTATTTGCAACCTTAGAGATAATTTTTATTAGCTAAAGAATCCCTTCCCGTGATACAATTCGAACTGTAGTTGCTGTCCTGAATTTGTCGAAGTACAGGTTCGTGCGATTTATGATGTGCAGCGAGTACCACAGTTATTGCGTACTGTAAGTAAGATACACGTTTTGATCAAAATAAAATATTTAGGTACGTGACAAAACAGATGTTCTTCATTATCTTTTTGCTGTTTTTCCTTTCTCTATAGTTTTAATTCACTAATGCGCTCACTTCTCCTTTATATAGCTGTATTATACGCGATTGAATAGAGCTTCTTTTCTTTATTCCCAGAAGGGCGAGAACATGGCTTTGGTGCCGTATTTCGTAATTTCTATCCCGTCTCTTTTTTTAGTAATTGTATAAAATGCCAACTATCAGGTGTCCTCGCAAACATGCAACAAGCGGCGTGGTAAAGGTACGTTATATAGGGAGCCGCATATTCCGACATACTGATCAGCATTTTAATATAATCGGGCGAAACTCCGTTTATATTGATGAAAGTATGTTTTGACCTCTTTTTGTGCAGTCGGCCACCGAAACACGGAATCGGGGCAACTGACTGCTTTTGTCCGGCATTCCATACACCTGTAAATGCGTTGTACAAATAATGGCTTTCCTTTTCATTCGTGCAAATATATTCCTCGTCAATCTCCTGTCATCATCAATGGGCTCAATCAACCACTTTGGTATACGTAATTGAAATGGAAGAAGATGAAAAAGTGAGACAGACATATTTAGAATAGGAAACTTCATAAGCGTAGAGTCTTAAATACGAAAACAGTGGATGGCTCACTTGCGGGCGCCCTTCAGTGATCCGATACTAGTGTAGCGCTGCGCCTGTGTCTGACTGGCGCAGTACATGCCCATCCAGGTGACGGTAAAGCCGATAACCATGGTCCACGTCGTGTACGTCTCGTACGGGCTTGTGTCGAAACTGCGAACAAGGAGCATTGATGCACAGTGAACATCGCACGTACGAGCAGAATAAAGGCCTATAAATTTCACCTTCAAGACACAAAACAAAAAATTGTCATGCCCACTAAGACAGCATAAACTACAACCGAATTTAGTTCTCTTAGCTTTTAACTTTACATGAACCTTCTTCTAGCTTCTTTTCCCCGCAATTCACGCAGTCACTGATTGAGTGTTACCATCACTACTCAGGTGCTGGCGCTATATAATTACAAGAAATACACCGTTGTGCTTTAAGCTCAACCTGCAGGCGGCCGACGCAACATGCCGTCGTCCTATGCATTCATTAGGGAAGGCAAAGGCTGAGCGGAGGCGTGGTGGCGTAGTCTAGATCGGTCATTGACGAGCACACGAATTGTTCTCTCGTCTCAGTAGCGGAGAAACTGGATCGCCTAAGCAGCCGCATGACTACGCTCGACAATGAAGATGATGCTACGTTCTCAACACAATGAGACAATAATTTCTTACAAGAGCGGCCGAGATCGGCCTGAAGTAGCATACTCAGGCCTGCTGCTATGCAAGGAGGAACAATGAAAAGGGGACAAAAAAGTGTAATGAAAGATGATGATGAAAACAAAAAGAAATGATAAGAATAACAATGAATGCGTAACATAGTGGTTTCCTTAAAATATTGAGTCTGCTCCAGTGCTCTGCAAGTAGTCCGTAAGAGCCCTTGCAGCTGCTGTTGCCACTTTGTGGTCACACATTGCGGCTAAATTAGTACTTTCCGGCAATGTTTGCCTTCCAATGCCTGCGTAGAAGCAAGCGTCTTCCGCTGTGACACGTAGTGAGGGAATTCGCAAAACACGTGTTGAAAAGTCTCAGGCACTTAGCAATGTTTACAGTTTGGGCTGTCCGAACGCTGATGGGCGTAGCGTTGAGTTAAGGCAGCGCCGAGGAAACTCAAATCAAATCAAATCAAATCTTTATTCAGCATTCTTCCATGCATGAAAAAAAAGAATGCTAGGACAAGAGCAATAAAGCTGCTAGAAGCAGCTTGACGATGCCCTTGCCCCTGTTTGACTGGCAGCGCAAAGGTTTTACACTCATTGTAAATGCATATTGTTTACATATACGTGTTGCATCTCACAGAAAAAAGCAATACAAATGTATTCGCGTACAATAGCATCCCACGTACAGACCAACATGTCTCAAAACATATACAGGAAAAGGAATGCATGCCAAATGCATTCGCGAAGAATAGCATCCCACGTACAGGCCAACATGTCTGAAAACATATAGAGGAAAAGGAAGGAAAAAAACGCATTTAGGTGAAACATGCTTGATTTCACTTGACTTAAGCTGGGAGGCGAAAAGTTCTGCCATGGTGTACATCCAGCAGGTGCCTCTGGTGGGTATTTGGTTGAGCACAGTAAGCTGCTGTGCAATTTCGCAGGAGCGAAGTCAACAAAAAGGTTACATTGCTTAGCCATACGGTATATTTAAGTCAATGGGTTTAGAAACAGTGGTTTTTGCTTCCTCGTCAGTCAGATAGTGGCCCGTCAATTCTCACTGTTCTGGTACCCGGTTGAAGCCAGCAAAGTTTCCATTTCTCTGTGCAAAATCAAACACGTCTATGACGTCTAAGGTTCACACATAATACAGGCCTCTCCTCGACAAGCAATCAATGGCTTGCAGTGCTGATTTAACATAAGGTAGTACAGTCCATTCACGCCGAGCAAGGCAGGAGAGAAATCAACCAGCTTCAAGTGTGGTTGTTGAAACCGTTGAAGACGACTTGTGGTTCAAATTATATTGGCGGGAGGTGCCCAGTTGAGGAGTCGCAAGGACTGCAGTCGAGGCGCATGAAATAGTGGATCTGTCTGGGTATTTGTGCAAAAGGCCACCGTATAGAGCGAGCAGTCAAATGTGCCAAGGTGAGTTATTTGAGGCCACCACATGGTACACGTGATTTCTTGGCAAATGGAAGGCCTTTCAAGGAGCACTATTCTATTTATACAGTCGCCACGGTAGCACTTCTGTAATGAGGCTACATGCAAAGCCTGAATGAACAGCATGCCTGTGAGTAGCGATATATCTTGAATAGGTGCAGTCTGGACGATTTGCTTGAAGACAGAAGATGGTGTGCGTGTCTAGTCAGCAGTCGAAGTTGAACACGAAGAGGCTCAGAAAACACGTAAACTTTAATTGGACAAGTCCGTGATTCCTCCGCCTGTTACATGCCATGCTGACATGGCGGGTGCGAATGGAAGACAAACGAAGCAGAGGTAAGGAAGAAAGTCGCAGTTTCGCACGATGCGAAGCATTCATCGCGATAGCGAATAATTAAACAGCTATGCGCAGTAGGGTTAGCAGTTTTGTCACCTGCACAAGCTCCTGTAAACATTCGCTTACTAACTAATTTAACAAGCACAGTGTCACGCACGCACAGGCATACATAAACACATCTCACTCGATGAACGCGGACACTCATAACCCTGGTGTGATGAACAGCGGCGGCAGCAGTGAGAGAATCATCCTTTTTTGATGCGTCTCGCTTCAACACGAACTAGGCGTATGAGAACCCAGCGTACACAAAGCCTTAAACTATCACAGGTCGGCTAGCCTTCTAACCCCCCGCAGATTACCCCTTCAAGATAGGACACGCGTAACTGCGCTCGGCCACGCTATGCATAGCCGCGGCCGGGTTAAAAGCACAGACGTGCGCTACCCTGCCCCGTCCTCCCCCGCCTAGCGCGCGCACATATCTCCGCTCCCCCTTCCATGTGCGCATGAAACGTCGGCGCGCACCATACCCCCCTTCTCCACTTGCACGCACCAGAAGACGCCACCGCACCAAGCCACCATTCTTGGCTGAACCTCGCGTGCTTTCCATTGCCCTAGAGCATAAGACGCATGGTCGCGACAGTACCGCAGTTGTACTTTTATACAGAACATCATGGCGGCGATGACGGGGCAATTCGCCTGGAATAAGAAGAGCAAATCGTGGAACGCAACGTATTGCCAGTTATGCGACGAGGAGAAATCAGGGAGTCAAGGTTCGTCCGTCACCTCACTTTCTCGTGAATCTGATGCTCATGTGGATACTCGAGTGGGGAGATCAGTGCCCTCGTCAAAGTCTAACAAAAGAAGCAGTGCCCTATTGCATAGTGCCTGTGGCCCAGGTGAAAGTAGCAGATCATCGAGGCTCGAGGTCTGGAGGATTAAACACCTGAAGGCGCACGGCATGGGGAGCTATCGCTGTTTTCTGCTGCGCGTTTCAGACGAACATGTGAGAGGGTTCCATCTGAAAAGAAGCTAAACCGTTTGCATTTGCTCGCCCTGCCCTGTTGGTACAGCCTTTCGATGGTGCGCACACTGACAATCCTTAGCTTAGGGACAAGTGCGTGATACGAGTGCGAGAACGCTTTGTTCGGCAACGGCTGCGGTTGAAGGTACCTCGGGATCGTAGCATCCTGATGATGATAAAGAAGTCCTCGCTTGATGGCCAGACTGTCAATCGGCGATGCTGCAAGCGTAATTGCAAGTTTGCACGTGCCTTTGCCCATCCCATGAGAAGCAGCGCTGCCTGGAGCTTGGCGTGTGCGGGACCTTCTAGAACGGCGGCACCTCCTCGGCGCTTACGACAAGGTATAGTGCAGCGGGAAATTTCCAGCATGACTGGTGCACGGCCGTATTCAGGCACCCTCCCTCCCCCACATTCTCAAACACGACAGACCAAAACAAACGGTCGCATCGCAACTGTTAGTGTCTCTAATCTTGGGTGCTGGCAAGGCCGTGGTAGTCTGGTGCCTCAACGGGACATCCTCCATCAACAGCTTTGTGAATGCGGTCCACAGTGACTTCAACCACTTCCGCTAGATGGCAGAATACCTCGCGGACGTTGTTTCCATTGTAGAAGGTATCCTGGAGCACAGAACGGTGGCACGGCTTCGAGTGCAATAGGAATGATGAAATTGAAAGGAAGGCCGTGTATATGCGGCCAAAGCAACATTTTATTTCCATTTTCGGGCATTGTTCGTTGCTTCTGACAAGTAAGTGAAATTTGTTCCTCAGGCAGCTTCCTTGCCGCTGAACAACGGCAGTGCCAGTTCCCCATTTCGCAAACGATCTCAAATGCAAACAGCGCTTTCACCCCGACAGATGATTATCGCCCGAAAATGAGCATCTGTAAACAAAAATTTTAAGTTAACTAATCAAGGTATCGGAGCCACATCAACCTACTTGAGTGTTAAGCGGCCTCCATTCTTCGCATTCTGCCACATGACGCCGAAGCCTCCCAGGTGATGCAGGCCCTGAAGCATAGCCGAAGAAACAGTTCACATCGAATTTTAAAACACCCAGCGTAGAAATAATATGAAGTTGAGCAGAATAACCAGTTGGGCCTTTTGGTTGAACGTAGTAAAAGACTGCCGCGCCGAAGTCGACGGACACAAAGGAGGCACACAAAGTGTGCCTCTTTTGTTTTTGATGGAAGGTACACAAACGCAGCGCTGTGTCTGTGCACTTTGTGTGCTTCCGTTGTCTCCGTCGGTTCCCACACAGCAGCCTTCTACTAGAAATAATATGCTGCATGTAACAATAAGGCGCATTGGGAGACTACCATGGCCAATTGATGTTATTGGAATGCATCATGAAACCGCACAAAAACAATGGACAAAGAAGGAACACACAGGACAGGAGCGGACAGGCACGGTGTTCCTTCTTTGTCCCTTGTTTTTGTGCGGTTCATGATGCATTCCAATAACGACCACCAACTAGCCCGCTTACCCCTGTTAAATATGCCAATTGATGTCAGGGTTAAAGAGAAGAAATTAAGGTTGAAATGACACTCTTCTCTTTTTCAGAGTTTTTTGAGGCACTCCTTAGCACACATAAAACAAGCCTATGATAGCACACCCTAATGAAGTTCTGATGGCATGAATTTATGAAAGGCAATATCAGTCATCGCGGTGACAGGGAGCCAGAATTTGGGGCCAGCCGTCTGTTGTCTTTTTTGTATTTTGAAGCAAATAGCATCGTACCATAGAAGCACTACCTAATTTGATTAATTACGTAGTGATAATTACGTATTTCGTAATTAATTTATTACGTTGTTTTCAATGTTGTAGTTATTTCTACAAAAATACATTTTTTTCTGTTAGAACAACATGACAATTTTCGCTTTACTATATAACCCTTCTTCTTAATTTGCAATGAACGTGAAATTGGTTTTCGCCTCCCGTATACTCCAACGATAAAAGACAAGCGCGAACATGTGATATTGCGCAAGCGACACTGCAAAGGGCGCTTTCAGTTACACCGCCGACCAAGCCAAATGTAATAAGCGAGTTTAAATTCCATCTAAGTGCAGCGCGTTCCTGTACTCTAGTGTTATGAATAAGCGTTTCGGCGCCACGAAGCTCAGTCTCTATCTACGTAAACTGCTGACTTCTTTATTGCCTATAATTATGGTTGAGATTTAGCCTTTTCGCTTTAGTTAAATTTCATATCACCCGGAAGATCTCTGTTTCGAATATTACATAAGTGACGTGATAAGAAAAGTAAGCATAACTCCCTTGCACATATATTCGTGCGAGATAATCACAGCAGATAGAGCGAATAAACATGAACAGTTATAAGGGTGACTAGGACGAAAATGTCGTTATGTTCTTAGGGCAGCCCGTGGGAATATGGCTTCGTAGTCATTAATAATTTCGTAGTCGGCCCGGCGCGTCCGAATACGCGCAGGTGCAGATAACTCGCTGTGCACCGTGCGAATAAGAGATAAAAACATAACCAAGAATGCCTCCTTGCGCTATTCAACTTATCACTCCGATTTCAATAATTACTCAACGTATGCGCAGTTTAATTTCGCCTTTCCAGCTCCCTACCATTGTTGCAAAAGTATTGCGCAGAGCCTTAACTTAGAGGTGGCATTGTCTTTACGCCAAGTCCCTTCTAAGACTTCTCCATTCTCACGGTCAAGAATGAATAACGTACACATCTCGCTCGCATTTACTTTGTTAGGCCAAAAGCCAGTTGGCTCACTACAGCTCCCTGAGCAGAGCGAAAGTGGCATATTTCTGTAAAAATATAAAAAAGAAAACAAAGCAGGACATTCAAAAGGGACGCTGCAAATCATGCAACTAAATCAATCCGATGCTCTGATAGCTTCGCAGGACGCGTCAAAAGTTTTTGCTGTTTCTCAAACCTCCAAAGGTATTGAGGGCATTATATTTCTGATGCTATGTTGTACTCACACACGCGATGACCATGATGTATGCGATGTATATCAGAAATGCTTGGACGACGTCAGTCCACACCACGGCCTTTATACCACCCTGAACAGAAGCGTAAACGTGAAAATTAGCCGGAGAGCGAGAGAGCAAACACAGGAACGGCAGGGAACTCGACCAAACGAGCATCCGGTTTGCTACCCCACACTGGGGGGAGGGAAAGGGGAAGCACTCACAAAGTTATGCAGCAGGCGCTCGTGCCGGTACGAAATGTATTGAACACCTTTATCAAAAAAGAAACATCGCTGTTTTGTATCCCACATATCATAAATCAAATGACATTTCCTAAATATGTCAATAACATTATTCACTTTCATCGTGAGAAACTTAAGGCACATGCTCTATATTGCAATTCACGTAATAGCTCTGGGGAAACCCGCAAAGGGGAGAGAAGTAATTAATTAAGGGAAAATGAGCCATCCACCCAATCGTAGCATTTTGCTAAAAAGGAAACCCATACGGGTTCCTCGATAGGAAAGCCTCGCAGTTGAAGATAAATCGGTTATCTTCCCTCCTCATTACATGTCCTGCCCATGCCCATTTCTTTTTTTTTTGATTTCAGCTAAGATGTCATTAACTCGCGTTTGTTCCCTCACCCAATCTGCTCTCTTCTTATCCTTTAACGTTACACCCACCATTCTTCTTTCCATAGATCGTTGCGTCATCCTCAATTTAAGTAAAATCCTTTTCGTAAGTCTCCTGGTTTCTGCCCCGTAGGTGAGTGCTGGTAAGACACAGCTGCTGTACACTTTTCTCTTGAGGGGTAATGGCAACCTCCTGTTCATGATCTGATAATTTCTGCCAAACGCACCCCAACCCATTCTTTGTCTTCTGATTATTTCCATCTCACGATCCGGATTCGCTGCCGCTATCTGCCCTAAGTAGATGTATTCCCTAACCAGTTCCAGTGCCTCGCTACATATCGTAAACTGCTGTTCTCTTCCGAGACTGTTAAACAGTACTTTAGTTTTCTGGAGATTCATTTTTAGACCCACCCTTCTGTTTTACCTGTCTAGGTCAGTGAGTATGCATTGCAATTGGTCCCCTGAGTTACTAAGCAAGGCAATATCATCAGCGAATCGCAAATTGCTAAGGTATTCTCCATTAGCTCTTACCCCCAATTCTTCCCTATTCAGGTCTCTGAATACCTGCCGTACACACGCTGTGAATAGCATTCGAGAGATCGTATCTCTCTACCTAATGCCCTTCTTTGTCGGGATTTTGTTAATTTCTTTATGCAGGACTGCGGTGACTCTGGAGCCACATATATCTTTCAGTATATTTACATACGGCTCTTCTACACCCTGATTCCGCAAAGGTTGCATGACTGCTGAGGTTTCGACTCAATCAAATGCTTTCTCGTAATCAATGAAAGCTATATATAAGGGTTCGTTATATTCCACACATTTCTCTATCACCTGATTGATAGTATGAATATCGTCTATTGGTGAGTAGCCTTTACAAAATCCTGCTGCTCCTTTGGTTGACAGAAGTCTAAGGTGTTCCTGATTCTATTTGCGATTACCTTGGTAAATACTTTGTAGGCAACATACATTAAGCTGATCGGTCTATAAGTTTTCAAGTCTTTGGCATCCGCTTTCTTATGGATCAAGATTATGTTGGCGTTCTTCCACGATTCCGGTGCGCTCGAGGTCATGAGGCATTGCGTATACAGGGTGGCCAGTTTTTCTAGAACAATCTGCCGACCATCCTTCAACAAATCTGCTGTTACCTGATCCTCCCCAGCTGCCTTCCCCCTTTGCATAGCTGCCAAGGCTTTCTTTATTTCTTCCAGCGTTACTTCTGAGATGTCAAATTCGTCTAGACTATTTCCTCTTTCATTATCGTCGTGGGTGCCACTGTTACTGTATAAGTCTCTTTAGAACTCCTCAGCCACTCGAACTATTTTATCCATATGAGTAATGACATTGCCGGCTTTGTCTCTTAACGCATACATCTGATTCTTGCCTATTCCTAGTTTATTCTGCACTGCTTTTAGGCTTCATCCGTTCCTGAGAGCATGTTCAATTCTATCCATATGAGACTTCCTTATGTCAGCTGTCTCGCGCTTGTCGATTAACTTCGAAAGTTCTGCCAGTTCTATTCTAGCTATAGGGTTAGAGGCATTCATATATTGGCGTCCCTTAATCAGATCTTTCGCCTCCTGCGATAGCTTTCTGGTATCCTGTCTAACGGAGTTACCACGGACTTCTAATGCACACTCCTTAATGATGCCCATTAGATTGTCGTTCATTGCTTCATCACTAAGGTCATCTTCCTGAGTTAAAGCTGAATACCTGCTCTGTAGCTTGATCCGGAATTTCTCTAGTTTCCCTCTTACCCCTAACTCATTGATTGGTTTTTTATGTACCAGTTTCTTCCGTTCCCTCCTCAAGTCTAGGATAATTCGAGTGCTTACCATCCTATGGTCACTGCAGCGCACCTTGCCGAGCACGTCGACATCTTGCATGATGCCAGGGTTAGCACAGCGTATGAAGTGTATTTCATTTCTAGTCTCGCCATTTGGGCTCCTCCACGTCCACTTTCGGCTATACCGCTTGCGGAAGAAGGTATTGATCATCCGAATATTATTCTGTTCTGCAAATTCTACCAATAACTCTCCCCTAATATACCTAGAGCCTATGCCATATTCCCCCACTGACTTGTCTCCAGCCTGCTTCTTGCCTACCTTGGCATTCAAGTCGCCCATCAGTATAGTGTATTTTGTTTTGACATTGCCTATCGTGGATTCCACGTCTTCATAGAAGCTTTCGACTTCCTGGTTTTCATGACTGGATGTACGGGCGTAGACCTGTACGACGTTCATTTTGTACCTCTTATTAAGTTTCACAGCAAGACCTGCCACCCTCTCGTTAATGCTATAGAATTACTGTATGTTGCCAGCTATATCCTTATTAACCAGGAATCTGATTCCTAGTTCTCGTCTCTCCGCTAAGTGACGTGCCCCACTTTTTAGCACTGCATATGCTTCATTTGTCCTCCCAACCATACCGAGCCCTGTTATATCACATTTAATGCCCGCTAATTCCTCCAAGAGCACTGCTAGACTCGCCTCAGTAGATAACGGTCTAGCGTTAAACGTTGCCAGGTTCAGACCTTGACCATACCACGCGATAAAAACTATCGGTCTCGCCCCTGCTGCTGTAGTGGCTGTGCGTTCAATCCGTAGCTTCAAAAAGCGCCAGTCGGCATTAGCCTGTTCGAAGACAGAAGCACAACGGCAGCTT
The DNA here is from genome assembly GCF_038994185.2 of Dermacentor albipictus. Taxonomy (NCBI): domain Eukaryota; kingdom Metazoa; phylum Arthropoda; class Arachnida; order Ixodida; family Ixodidae; genus Dermacentor; species Dermacentor albipictus. The sequence goes on from NC_091825.1 coordinate 86,721,227, forward strand.
CGTTTTACGCCACCGATGTACGCCATAGAAGGGTTGTGCGGTTATGCGTGCTTCGCGGTGGCGCGTGCGTCGTCTCGTAGAGTGATTAAATGACTTTACGCCTGGTATTTCCATCAGCATGGCTATGTGGAGGTGTACAGACTTGCAAGTAGACTTCTATGACGATTCTTTTCAACATTCGCCTATAAAAAAAATATACCGCATTGTAATAGGCTCATAAATGTGGGTAGTTTATTTATTCAATGGTTTACTATTGTCTTTTGGGGCAAATAACCTAGGCCTTGCCAGATATTTCGTCTGAAGCGATGTAATTCAAGTTTATTTCTTAAGTATTTCTAGGTGCTCTAAGTAAAAAAAGAACACGCGGCATGTCACTGATAGGCTGTGCTACACTCTTAAACAAAATGATAGCGTTAGGGTCGTATCTTGCCACACAACAATAGTCGTCATCCATCTTGCCTGCATTTGCTTGTTTTAACGCTGCAAGCACGGTACTTCGAAGTCACGAACGGCATGCACATCATCAGCATGACAGAGCATTCTCGACAGTAAAGTAGCGAGGGCAGTGTTTTCAGCAAAGGAAACGCAAGCAAGGTAGATGAGGATTATTCTTGTCTGGCAAATATGCACTCCAAAGGGTGTACATTTGTCTAAGACCATAGGGAACGTCAGAGTTACGACGCTAATGTACACTATTGATCGTACATCAGTTCAGGAGTTGGCGTTTCGGGTTGTTAATTACTAATTACAGATTTGTGCCATGGTTGCCGCTAATTGATAGCAGCAATACAAATTTACTGGTAAATAAGTTTATTTGAACTGTAACATTGCTAGCAAGAAATATGTCACATATATATTGCTCAAATTACCACGCAGGTGACATGACAGCAGTCATAATATCCTGGATAAAACATAAAATATGAAGCAAAATAGGACTTGCATAATGGCAATAGGGTTCTTTTGTATATTTTATTGTATAGTTAATTCATTCTTAAGCATGCACTAAAGACAATAATACTCGTAATTCCGCGTATTCCTAAAAACTGCCCTCCCTACCGGCCGCCTATTCATTGATGCGGTAGCAATTTCTTAGGAGGCTCATAAAAGAATCTGGTATATGTGGAGGATCTAGACGTAATTGAGATGGAATCATGTGTATGTTGTAAGAACATGCATCGTGTATTTCCTAAGAGTTGGGGGGGGGGGGGGGGGGTAGAGTGCTTAAAATGTCAACCAGAACACCAATATATTTTGGCGTACACTGTTCGCAAGACAGACGCTAGTCACTGCTTTCTATTTTGTTAATGCGTTGGGTACTAACGCGCCTAAAATGTCAAGGTACAACGTACTCGAAGTTCCTGATTCAAACGTCAATTGGCAAATTTAAGGTAATGAATGCACATTTTTTTTATATTTCACTTGTACGCTGATGTTAACCGACAAGACTGACGTGCTGCCTAAAAGAATGTTATTCCTAATTACGCGTGTTCATAAATATTTGCCTCTCCTTCCCAATACTCCAAACATTTACTTCGAAATGAAGAAACGCGGGTGCATGAAAAAAAAATTCGACTGATTAACATCATAGCTCTCGTATTAATGAATAGCAAATGCTTACTATGGAGGTATAGAACGTGCAGACGGCGCCATTCAAGAGTATGGAAGACCACACCGGGAGACCGGTCACTGCAATTGAAAAATAGTTTAACAGAGTAAAACTCGTGCAGATCGAATGCAAATGTTGAAATCTGTTAGAAGCAAAACTTAAGTAAAGAGGGTAATTGAATTCTTTACAACCAACGACGATGCGCACAGTTTGGTAATAACAGGTGCGTGCACAGAAAAGTACGACACGTATCAAACTGCATCTAAGGATTCTGTACCTCCTGTGTCGCAGTGAGACATGCCCATTCGGGAGTATTAGAAAGCAACGGCCACATTTTCAGAGGCACATATCGACTGGCTAAATCACGAATGTGAATGAAAATATTCGCAAAATATAATTGGTCATTCTAATAACAGATCGGTGTGCTTTAGATATATCTGCGAGTAGATGTTATATCTTCATGTTTTGTGTAGGAACATTACGTAGTGGGATGGGCCAATGCCGAAGATTGGCCTAGAACCATTATCCCATGATTCCACGATTCCATTTAACAGATCTGTGTGTTTTGGATATGTTTGTGAGTCGACATGATATGTAGAGGTTTTATGCGGGAATTCATTTTATTGTTGCGCAAAAAAAAAACATCGGTGGTCAGCATACAGAATCTGTAAGAGGTACTTCGTCAGTACCTTCATATAACCTTTGTAGACATATACCCACAAATATATTCTGTCAGGACACCAGCGCCCAGCCAGTAGATACGGTCAAGAAAGCTTAGGAGGGCTCACACAGGAAGCTTCGCTCAAAAACTGCCTTTGCTCTTGGAACACCATGCTCTGCATGCCAGGAGACCAACGCTAATCAGATCATAATCGTGCACGTTACGGTCGCTACAGTTAAACTTAAACTGAACTTCCTTTTATTGCGAGTGGCCTTCATGCACCTTACCTTTCCAACCTGCTGAACAAATGTGAAAGTATGTAAATTGAAACACCTATAAGAATTTAATATGCAATACTATTGATTCAAAACGCCACTGCATGTCTAATCCAACGCTGCATTCTTGCTTGATACAATTTATGCTCATTGCCTCACCCTTAATGAAGAACCGCTGATGTCGCTCATAATTCGAAGATTTCGAACAAGTATTTGCGTTTTTATGCTTCTTTTAAACATTTTCTTGTAGTTTTCTCTTTGATGCTATAATTGCATTCAAACGTGAAGGAGCTTCAAAATTCAATAAAGGCAGGAAAGTGCAGGCGGAGTGTGAAAGCCGCACATCCTTCACCAGTTGTTGAACCTTTCCGGACTTCCTCCTATATTTGCTCTGAATATGACCCACTTATTCACAATTCCAGCAAGGTAATCTTGCAATCTGTCGGATAAGAATATTTCTATTATCTTGTTAGCGACAGTACTTGTAATCCAAGACGGATCAATGGTCGGCACAGCTCGGCTGAGCCTTACGAAATTTACACCATCCATGACATGCACTGCCGTGAGATAACATGCAATCGTATACTCGTTAAAATCGCAATGAGTAAAATCTTGTTATTGATTTTACCGGTGAATTGGTGATTCTCATGCATATTTTGCTTCTCACCTATGCTACGGATCTTCGTCCAAAAAAATTATCGCGCTGCTTCAAAGCCGGGCTCGTATTTCCAAAAAGCTCCTACGGTAGAGGTGTTCGTAAAATGACGTGCCAGACAATCCTGATGCTGGACATAATGTAAGCGAAAGAGTCTCACCAGTGCCAAAGAGCCCTTATGAATGACAAGATTTGTGAGTGCTACCCCTGTTCTGAATAATGGGACCCAATCGGTGCAATAGCGATTGGTCTGGGCTAAATGCAGTCTAGACTAGGCCTTGCCAGATATTACACCCTGCAGTGTCTAAACTGTGATTCTTGCATTAAAGGCCCATGAAATTCTCTCGTGGGCAACACAGAAAGAGGACAGAATGCGTCAACTTCGTGCGCGCTTTGACAACACCGTAGCTCCTATTCACAGAAGTGTTCTCACGCTAAAACTGTTCATAATAGCAGATGACAGTCATGCTCAAGGCTGGACATACTGCTATCCAAGATATCCGCCTGGTGGCAGCGAACACTGATGAACCAAAGCCATTGTGAATTCAACCCCATATTCGAAAAACTGCATCCAGTACTTGCGGCGAAATTCATTGGCAGAGTATTTACAATTTTTAGCATAGCCTTGCACAGTCTAATTATGAAAAGCTACGTAGAGCACCAGTGTATTTTTCTGTTGAATTTAGGTAGCGGCTTCCGAAACGTCATACCACTTTTCAGGGCCTGTATTCACAAAGCTTGATGTTCGTATGAGCTGTTTGGTGTCTGCTAATTCCTAAAATTTTTCGTCCGCTGTCGCTAATGATAAGTGCAGTGTCAGCTCTGGCTAGAATTTTCGCTTACAAACCACTGTATAGTAAGTTTTCTTTTTTGTAAGTACGGGCCTAGAGCGTCTTCACAGTGGGCACATATGAAGCTTAGACGTGCTTTACTACCTGAACGACAACATATGGGCAAAACATACCAAAATATTACCAATTTTATTAGCAATGCTGGCACAAATTTTTTACATGTATTTCTGGTTTAAATCCTGGCCAGAAAAAAGAACTCTCATGTTGTCTCACATTACCTGTTCCTAACAGTTGGTGACCATCCATGTCCAGGTTTTACGAAGCACAAATATGAACACACATAGCAGTTGCACTGAAACTTCAACATGAACATGGCTCAACGGCGCGAATCACCATTTCGCTGCAACAGAGGGTCATCGCTGAAATATGGAGCTTGTACCCTAGTCATACGGGCAAATTTAGGGAAACTTTGGGCCAGTGCACTTAGCCGCAACGAGTGTGGCTCTGGCGGTGCGCTGCTCAATGATAAAGAAAAGCAATCCCTTAAAATTGATAGCAGCGCTGGTGCGTAAACAAGTCGGCACATCATATACATAGGCTAATTTAGGCAGTATTTGAACAATCATATCAACATGGTCAACCATCACGAGCGAAGACCAGACGGCAAGCGTGTGACATCCTACACACGCACTGAGCGTTTGATAGAGCCTAAAATGGCGAAGAGTCAGCGCCCAAAGGACGAGGCTGTTTTCACTGGCAAAGGAATAATGGTGGTTCGCATAAGTGCAGACACTTAAAACTTTTTGAAGTTACGAACAATAGCTTTTAGAATGAGTGCCGATTCTGCAACGAGTGTTTTATAGTTTATTAAGGCGATAGCCTTAAGTGGCTCGTTGCAGTGGCTTATGCCTAAAGAACGCGGCGTCTAGCAGGGCGCTAAAAAATGTCATCATCAGCAATGGCTAGTACCCCCGTAGGTGGTGGTGGTAACAACTTCATTGAGATTCTGCTCAGTTATGTTCTGGCAGGCCCGAGTCCTAGGATGGCCCCTCACGAGGAGCGACCCTTTCGGGCCAGGCAACGAGGGCTTTTTGTACTTTTTCATCCGGCATTCTGAGCAGCTCTTCCCACGTCTGTTGTGAGAGAGCTGGCAGGAGCGACCTGGGAGGGGGTAAGCCCTCGCACCCCCAAAGAATGTGATTTTGGGTAGCCAATGTTTGATTTGTGCAATTTTGACATATTGGGTTCCATTGCCCGTTGGTAATTCCGTAAGCAAGCAAAGATGCAATGGTTCATACCCCCTTAGTTAATGGCTCACGCCCTCTTACTTAATGGCTCATACCCCCGTAAGGAAGCAAAAAGTGCAATGGCTCTTACCCCCTTGAGGTATAGGCTACAAGCGCATCAGCAAAGTGAGCAATGCATACATTAATTGAATTCAAACATGCACCACACAGAACAGTGTATGTTTCAATAAAGAACAAGCTCAAAACAAGCATCCGAACCCTCAATAAAGCATTGCATACCCCCCTCGGAAGTACGCTACAGCCTAGCATGCTCGCCAAACAACAAACGTGGGGCAACGTCAGAAGCGTCTGAACCAAGGCGTTAGGCCGCGAGTGCTGCTTTCTCCTGATGCAACGTGAAGTCGAAGAGAAACGTCGTTGGCGCGAGTGTGGCCCCGCTATAAGCTGCAGCTCGAAGCATGGAAAACAAGCCGAAGAAGCCGAACTGCCACATCAGCAACCCGACGATGCGAGACTGCAACGTACAGAGGAGGCTGAAGCCCGCAGACAACGGCTTGCCACACGTTTACTTCACACAGCAGCTCGTTGCCCCAAGACTGACACCTCCGATCGCATAACTTAATGCATTACCAAGTGCGCAGCAGGCTTTCGCCTTCACGTGTCAAAGGAGGGCAACACGCTGCAGAACTTTTTTGAAGTGCTACTATCGAAGCTACACACTCCGACGCAGCGAAGTGAGTTCGACGAATGCAATGTACTGAGAATGTGAGAGAGAGAGACAGAGCAAGAGATAAATATTGGTATTGGTTGGCAGAGAAGAACAAAACCTACTGACCACACTGTAACTGTCTAGCGCGCAGCTTACACCTTAATACAGATTAACAAAGTGGGGAAGGTGGAAAAGAGAGGGAAAGATCAGAGATAAGAAGGATGAAAAGGAAGTGGAGCAAATGTCACTGAATATGTGTGCATTACAGCCTGCGAATGACACCAACATGAAGTGCACTCAGTTAAATTGGTGCTTAATTTGTCCGTCAGAGTGGCATATCACGTTATCAAGACAACAATAAATGCACGCTTAGCGTGGCGCGTAGAACCATGTTTTCTCCTTAATTCATTATCGTTAAAACACTTCACTAAGAGACAGTTGTGCTTCTTTTTCTTCGTAATAAATAAGAATGCATGCAACATACAGACAGTTGCACCCATACGCGTGCCTCTCCGAGTCTCGCTTAATTTTTTACGTAATGTACACGCATTTGCTTAGAATTAAAAGCAAGAAAAACAGATATAGATTTTATTTCAATAAGAGCACAGAGGTTGGCCTGAGCTTGCGTGCTCTGTAGCCTGCCTACTACGCACGAGGGAAAAGGAAAGGGACCAGGAAAGATGTAATCAGTGGTGATGAGAGCAGATTCGAGGGATACTGGATTAATAATCATGATGCACTGCTGAGGGCAAGTCATAAGAAGCCAACAAACACTGACACCAAGGACAACACAGGGGAAATTACTTGTGCTTAATAAATGAAATAAAGAAACGATAAATTAATGGAAATGAAAGATGATGAAAAACCTACTTTCCGCACGTGGGGAATGATCCCACAACCTTCACATTTCGCGTGCGATGCTCTACCAATTGAGCTACCGCGGCGCCGTTTCCCCGTCCACTTTCTTGGATATTTATGATTCCTAGCAGAACCCTGGGAGTGTTCACCAGCGCCACCACTCACAGACCTTGGCGGCTGACGGGGAAAGTCCTCTCTCCCGCAAGCGTCACGAGAACGTGATCTTTTTGGGTGAAGGCAGATGGTCAATAAACCCACACAAGCTACCTGAAGGCATCAATGTCGCCGGATTCCAGACCCTCGTTATGTAATAAACGAGACCAAAGGGAGTTAAATAAGGAGCCCGATTTTTATTAGTCACATGATAAGAAGCCAACAAACTATGACACCAAGGACAACATATGGGAAATTACTTGTGCTTGATAAATGAAATAAAGCAACGATAAATTAATGGAAATGAAAGTGGAAGAAAAAAGAACTTTCCCCAGGTGGGGCACAATCCCAAAATCTTTGCATTTCTTCTTGTTTGCTACGGGCAAGCAAACTTGGAAAACACCATTCTTAGATGCTTGGTGCCAGGTGCTATATACAGATCTGAGTGGAACTGCTAATGGTAAAAATTGTAAAAACTCGATAAAAACGGATCAGACTCGAACTTACTAGATCCCAGAGCCAGTGAAGGACCGTATAACGCAACACCCAGGTAGAACATCTGCAACATAAAACAAACTTCGTTTTTTTTTGCGCGCTTAAGAACGAAACAAGAAAATGTATTGAAAGCATACCCAGGTTACAGAGATGTTAACTCCGCACTGCTATGGTAGAGACGTTTTTGTAAGCGCACGACTACGAGAATATAATTTCAAGCCACAAAGTGCCTCTCATAAATGTCAGATGCTGAGCTTACAGCCCGTTTAGAAAAATAGTGATCGTGAACATTTTATCAATAGTAAGACGTCTAAGTGTCAGAAAAGGTGAAGGCTGATGGATGCGATTAGATATAACAGTAAATATGCCAGAAGCCTACGAAGGAATGACCTCCAGTACGCTCTAAAATTAATGCTTGTGTGTGGTGCCTCGAGAGCACGGAACAGAGACAACGGTTAACTTCGCAAAATAACTACGAACACGCGCACACTATTTATAATCTGCACATGCAGATTGGACCACACTTGTAATAGGGTGTCAAAATTGTAAATATATCATTTGCATGCATTCTTTGCATACGTCATTTGCATGCATCTTTCGTGGTGACATCTAAGAAGCAAATCTCTCTTACCGTGTGCACAATGAAGATTATTGACCCGATCTTTCGGATGGCCCGTGACGTGTACCTCTTCTCAAGATACTGGAAGAGATAACACTCAGCATTGCGTCAGTCTGCACTTTTGCACCATACTTTTATCTCTGAACGTATGTGTTCTAAGTTTTTTATTAATTTTATACACGTAAAGAGAAGGAAGGTAAACCTTGTTCGTGTAATTAGCGTGGCCATGATCAGCAGTACACTGCATAACAGAACACTTTCTTCCAGCAGTCATCTTATGTTGCACATGCACCGAAGCATCATCGTACCATAATGTAATCGTTACGCATTACAGAGAAAAACATTGTGTGAGAAGGTTCCATGATCTATCGCAATAAATAAGGTGGGAATTGTTCCAGAAACATATACCGCATCGGAACTGCTTATGTTTATGTACAATGGCATCAACGCTGCAGAATTAGTAAAAGTAACACTCTGGTCATGTAATATATTTGCATTGATTGTAGGTTAGAGCTTGGAGGCTATAGGTTGCTTAAAGCTTCTTCGGTAGACGATAAGTTTTTTTTCTTTTTGAAACCTAAGCCATACCTATCTTTTTAGCTGATTTTATCAAACATGATGTGGACATCGCTTTTTGCAAGTAGTATCAGCTAGTCCAACTTTCATAGAAGTGTTCCTTAGGAGGAAGCTTTAGCTAGGGCCCAACTCCGACGCATCCTATTCAAGGCATGTAAAACGCAGAAACTCTATTCTAAGATAACCCTTGAACCGGTTTTACTGAAATATGTTGCATTTGGGAGGGAAAGTTAAATCCTAGTAACTGTTAGAAGCGGAATTCCCACTTAAGGCCTGAATTTTGTTACAAGAATTTTCAAAAATTCAAAAGTTCGAAAAATATAGAAGCACGAAGTTTACAAATGAATAGCTCTGCATCAAGAACAGATATCGCGGGTCGGCAAACAAAATCCACTAGATCATACAAAGCGAACAAACATGATATGTCAATTTATATCTTACGTGAATTTGTTACGTGGTGCACAAAGATTCTGCAAAAGCCGTATTTCCATATTACTAAATCTTTTCAGATTCATGTGTAACACATCGATTTTGTCCGCTTTAGATGTACTGTTAGATGCCGTTTACACAATTGTGATATCATTTTTCATTGCGGAGTTACAGAGTTGTAAACGAATAGTTTCGTTTTCGGAAAATTAGTGATTTTCGCCTAGTCTCTACAAAGCATCGATGACCTAAAACGAAAATTCGAAGCAAACAGCCACTATATTTTAAGTTTTACTTTTATACGCAACAAACCCCGTCAAATGTAGTGTGGTGGTTGCCGAGAAAAATTAATTCTACTTTTACATCTATTTAGATATTAGCACCCTAGCTAAAGCTTCCTCCTAAAGCCCTTAGTAATACGCGTGGCTCAATTTCTCATTTGCAGCAGAACTGCGTCAGAAACAAATTAATTGCTAGTGTGTCAGGCGCGGAGTGAATACCCTTGTTTTTTGCTCTGAGACGCTTGAAATGTCCAAACTTATCCAATGCACATGTTTCCTCACTGCCGACAGCGTTACAAAACACTTGTAAGTCAACCACAGAACGACACCTAAAGGCGAGGCAAAAGAGAGACCGTACCTCGTTAATGCTGGTGATGTTCATCTTGTAGTACATGGGCATGAAAATGAACGCAGCCATAAGAATCGCTAAAGTGGTAGATATGGCAGCCATCCAGAATGTTACACCGCGCACAAACACCTCTGAGGGCACGCCAAGGACCGTGGTTGTCGAGAGGAAGCTCGCCATCATCGACATAGACACCGGCAACCAGCTCATCTCTCTGTTGGCTACCAGGAACTGTCTGTTTGAGTTCTTTCGGCGGTCGTGCCAGGCGAAGTAGACGCCGATCCCACTCGACATCACGAGTAAAGAAATGAGCACTAGGTAGTCCAATGCGACGAAGGTGTGCGCTGCCATCTTGCTCTCTTCTCTTGCTCCAACTTCTTCTTTCGACAGCGTTTCGCTAGTGACCCAATTGGCCTGAAATAACCGCCGTCTTTCTTGTTACCCTAATACAGTCCCGTCTGCTTCGGTTATCGAAGAGGTCCCATGTCAGGAATGCACCGCCATTGAAATGACATATTCACGCCGATAAGTTAGTCTGACGACACTACTTAGCACGTGCACAATTGGTAGTCCGCACTTGTGAGTTCCAAGACCGACGATTTGGGTAGAAATACGCGTACTTGTTTTTTGCTTGTTTGTTTGTTTGTCTGCCTCTTCACTGACTTCTGCAATAACATAGCACATAGGCCACGAGCGACTGTTTTCCTGCTCGTTCTTTGCTGCTCAACGCGGCCTCTACTGTACACTTTATCTTGCTTGTCATTGTTCCCACGAACTGTAGCCTACATCTGTACAACGACTACTTACATATATCGGGCGTAACCTAGCCAGTAAATAGAAACTATTGCACTGCTTGACTTGCCTGGCGTGCTGTGTAGGTCAAAACAGCTTTTTTATAGTCATATAAAGGATTTTTGCTTGCTTTGACCGCTTTTCTGTGCGAGTTGACACTTTCTACACTCTCATAAGTAGGTGTAGGGTGCCGAATGTGTGCACGCCAATGCCTCCGTTACGATTATGGAACGAAGTGACGTCCACGTTTTTGCTGCTTTTCTTGTTTACTTTTGTTTGTTAGTTTTCATCTACAAGAGGTATTCTGTCTTTTGTGATCAGCGTTTTGTTCACATTTGTGCCATTTGATTTCATCGTTTGGCCACGACACGCCATTAGTCTTTCTTCATACTTTAACGTGTTGTGCTTCGTGTGCAAAAAAATTTTGGAGAAACGATTATGCGATGAGAGGTATTGCGACTTCGAAGGCTTGGAAAGTAACACAAACGCATCCGTCTGCACACTGCTATAGCAAAAAGTGTGCAACCTATTCCCTCTGCTATGGCATGCCCAATGTTCGTTAACTGTAGTCGACACGGTTGGTTGTCTCCATCCGCCTCTTCTGCTGAATGTTGTCACTCAAGAAAACCTTAAGCCTCTTCTCCAGCTTGCCGAACTTCCACTTCAAGTAATAGACTAGAACTTGCCGGTCAACTGCAAAAATGAGAAACGAGTAAGAAGTTAATTGCCATTAAGAAACAACATATCACTGCTGATATCAGAACGAAATGGTTGATTTATTTTTCCGGCTCACATTTGCGGCCTTTTCTCAAAGCTGAATATAACGAACGGCACCGAGCTAGGGCATCTTGTCGTTCACTTTCTGAAACTAACGTGTCCTTTACTACTACAGAGATCGAGTCTTTGACTTATTGGACAGCTTTAGCTCGGAGGTTCTTAACACACAGCTTTAACTCGAAACTTTAGCTCGGAGATTCTTATCTAAATACATAGGAACAAAAAATACACCCAAGGTGTACAAATGATGTAATTTCACTCCTCAAAAATCTACCACTAGTTGGGGCGTAGAATATTGCAAAATCTTCGTAAGCATCATAAGAATTTTACGTAAAAAGTAAATTCATAATTTCAACTTTTTCCGCTTCATATGCTCTCACAGATGCTGTTTACAAAACTGTGACAGATGCTTTTTGTGCAAGGTTACGGAAATGTAAACCTCAGGCTTCTAGTTTTTTTTAAGCTTAACAATCCTTTGGCCATTTTTGAAAGCAATTTCATGCCTAAACAAAGATATGCTTCCTGCTTTCAAGAGAATTTCAATTCTTATGTCAAATGCGACAAAGTTCGTTCAAACCAGTTGAGCGGTAGTCTCATGAAAGTATCTCCGCGTTTTACATGTACTTGAAGAGGAATATTAGAGTTAATTCTCAGCTAGTTAACCCCCCACATCTTGAATCTCCTTCGGTAGAGGCACAGGCTTACTCTAATACGTAACAAGCAGGTGGTGTAACGGGCTCTTGTATATAGCTGTCTTTGCGAGGGCCTTAAGGCTGGCACGTTTCGCACATTATGGATAGGAAAGAAGTAGTAACTGTTCATTTGTCAACTCCTCACACTATATTTACTTTGATGTGTATTGATTTTATTTTTTTCACCGCCATAGCAATTAGTGAGAAAGCAATTGAAAAGGAAGTGATATCCTTAAACCTGTAGGGACTGAAGGAAAAGCTTTAAGGAAGCTTGACTCGCCCTCACTACCCACAAGGCCACAGCAATTGTGTCGTGTGTGCCAGCAGTGGCACACACGACGCAATTGTTGTTCATCCAAATAACATAAAGAGAATGAAAACAGCACCACCAGGAATACCTACAGCACCAGCAATATAACCATGAGATAGTAATCAGAACACGAAAAATAATAAAGCAGTACTTGAACAAATGTTGTGCACGCACCTATGAAGTCATGCATAGGTAAACAAATCGCCTCTATGCCTTAAGTGTCAGAGTCGTTAAGTGAACGTATTAAATGCTCACAAGACATATTGTACGGAAATAAAAATTGGCAGTTTCGGCACAATGGCGAAGCACTTACAGCGATGGCAACGTTTAGTGTTACTTTGGAACTCCTCGGACGGTGTTCTAACTACACACGGATGCAACATACGTGGTGGCGCCAACATTTTTGGCACCCTCAAAGGCTTTAACATGCAGTGTACGACCTGAATAATGGCATCGTACGGACACAACGGCGCTGTTGGTAAAAAGCAGCGCCAGTGAAATTAAATCACCTTCCGATCGGGAGCGCTGACATTTTTTTTTTTTACTTTTTAATAGTGTGGGAAGAATAAACATAAAAGGCGTGCGCTGCTCATGTATTGTTTCGTTAATTTTTTTACTCGATGCCAGTCTCGGAAATCCTGAGAAACAATTCACGCAAGAATATAAGACATTGTCTGAGTAACTTTGGCGACTGTGCAGTACAGCCTCTTCTTTGCATATATGGCAGAAATATATATACCTTTCCCAACTTTCCCAACTGAGGGTGGGAAATGTGCCGTTATTGGAGAAACAGTGGTACATAGAGCCACGCGTCATTGTCCACATCACTGGCAAGTTCTCTATCTTCATTCAAATTTATGTACCCGTTTACCATACAATGAGAAAAAATGCTAACCCAACCTTAACCGATGATGATTACACGCTGCAACACAATACCCAATAACTCCCGACATAATAGCTAGCAGCAGCGGCACCTTGGCACACTTGTCACCAACCATCGATTCTGCTGTGTGCATGTTAGTTCCTGCTTCTGTGACGCAATCTTCCCTCAAGAATGCATTATGATGCGTAGCATTACATGGCATTCGGTCGACGAGAAATTACGTGTGAAGCCATAAATTCTTTTCACAATAGAGGACGAGAATGCACAGTTTAAGCACATTGCGTGAGCGTTGGAATGCTGAAAAGAGAAGGGGGGGGGGAGCATGAATCACATTGACGTATCTTCAAAAAGAATACAAATGAAGCCATCCCAACCCAGAATATACCAACAAATTTTGCCCTTGGTCAGTCGTAAGTCATCCCTTCTGCTAAGGTGTCATATGTGTAATGTCATGTCATAAAAGTAAGGTGTCATGTCTGGAACGTCGTTAGCAAACCTGGTCAATAATCGTTTCGTCAGTCAGTTCCCGGAGTCACAATCCAGTTGCCATCCTTATATCGTATATCCCTTCATTATTTTTATCTCCTACAGCGCAACAAGAAAAGATAACTACAGTGATACTCAATAAAACCTGTGCTTTTCACACCGACGATTTACAAATGAAACCCGTGAAGTTTATTATATGCGGAATAACATTACGTTCGACGCATAGAGGTTCCTCAGCTTGGCTACATGCTTTACGTTGATTATGAAGAGACAGCACAGGCGATGTCATGGCTGAAACAGATGAGACAGCACGTTGGCTACTTTACCCGTCGCGTCATTTGTGTGGTTTCGCCAAAACAAAAACGTGGTAAGGGGGTTTTCGCTAGTGCTTTCCAAAACAACGCGGATGGCGACGGCAGCGCCAATATCTATACGGGATATCGCGTACATCTATACGGATATACGGGATATCAATACGGGATATCGGCCCATAATTGAAGAATTATAATTGAAGAGACATTTTATTTCCCTACCACTACGTGTGCGGCGTGGCTGCTACTTCGGCTGGCGGCTGCTGAGTCGGTCAGCATCTCCTCGTACGTGTCCGTGGATATAGATATGAAGGTGATATGTGCTCCGAAAGCCAACTCCCGCAGACGGGCTCATAACAGCCCGGCATGGTGGGTGAAAAAGTTGTACCGCTGGGCGCACCTCCTGTTCTGCATGGTAAAAATATGAATCCCTAGGTAAAAAATATATACATATGATGTCAGCTCATAGGTATATCGAAAGCTCACACGCCGCTTGATAAATTAGCGCTACATATTCAATGAATACATTTATTTACTTTGTTTTATTTTACTTAGTCACTAGACATGCGTCACTGCGGGAGTGCCGATTTTTGGCCAATCCTGCAGTATGACTATGTGCCACGGTGGCACATGACATACAGAATCATTGCATGTTGACTGTCTGTGTCGTACTTTATTGTGCCTACACGTGGTCATCACCATTCCCACCTCGACAAGCATTGTACAACAAAATCTACTGACATTTAAGATGTCCCCTAACACGAAATTTTAGCGCAGCTGTATACGTGTTTTCATTTGGCGACATTCTGTCTCGTGCAGCACGTTGCAAATGAAGCGAAGTGTGGCGCGACTGCCTCACTAATCGGGGAATGGCGAGAGGCAGCGCGTGGGTGAGCGTGGGTGCGATTCGAAGAAGCCGGAGCCGACAAACCTTTGCTCATGCAGCGCTTTGTTTCCGTGCTTTTGTTTCCCTCGATGATCAGACGACGCGCGCTACTCTGGCGCCATCTGGTAGCGGCCCTCACTGCAGTGCCCGTCTTGCGCGGCACTACGCTTTTCTTCTCATGCTTCCGCAATGGCCTATTCATCCGCTGTGCGCCTCATCGTTCCGCGGCACCCTCCGCCTCCGCTTTCGTCCTCGCGCTCTCTTTGCTATCGCCGTCTTCAATACGTGCTAGGCGTTCGCACTTTAAGGTTTCGCTGTGCTCGTTCGCTCGGTTACTACGAGGACTCCGACGCCGTCGCTCAGCACAGGAGCGGGCGCCTAAGAGCTGCGCTCTGAAGACTGTACGCTTTCAGCTTTCCTCCTGCAATAAGCCAATGTGAACGGTGCCTATGGGCTTGTAGATTAGAGATTGATGTCCAGATGTGGCAGCCGTGTATCGAATGAGCAGGGGAGCGGCACGTGTGCCTAGTCGACGCAGATTGTGAAAATCGTTGCGCGTCAATAGTGCCGAGTGAAGGCGCACTTCTGTGACGATGGGCGCATAGTTCAGATGTGCACAGTTCGTCTAGTGCAGACCATGCGAAGGGGACAGAACGACGACAGGGACTGTCGACATGAGCGCACCAATGAGATCCATCGACGACGAAGACGATGCGCGACTGGGAACACTCTTGACCAACGACCAAGTATCCACGGCAAGACTAAAAGAAACAAAAAACAAGGTAGAGCGTTCGAAGGAAGTGAAGGAGCCCGGAGGACACTCGGTGAGCCGACAAGGAACATGATGTCCGAGGCCAGGGCGGGGTAGCAGCTCGAGCTCAAATGCCGTAGTCGCAGTGCTCAGGCTGCATGGGCACAGGTGCTGGGTCAAGTTCCTTGTGTCCAGCTGCCCGGCCCAGCTCCAGCAAAGCCGACAGGACATCCAACCATAGACATTACCTGAACCGTGCCCTATGTATACGGTGCTTCGACCACCCACCGACAACTTAGACGCCCCTCGCTTGGACTTGACGTTGTGCGCAATTTACTGGTGACACTTTCGTTTCAGCAACTGCCTTCATTGAACATTTGTGTGAAGACATTCTCTTCCTATTTGTGTGTTCTATATAGGGTGCATTTTTCTTAGATCGCTGAATATGGTTTGCTTACCGTGTGTTTACGAGCGACTTCGTGTTTTCCGATGATTGCCGCATGGGTTTCCTTAAACTAACCTGAACATGAATATCACTTCGCAACCACTCCTATGACGCATTGTGGTTCAGAATACGTTGTGTCTTTACCTTTCATTTTTACTTTGCCACGCTTAGCGGCCTCTCAAAGATATTTATTTCTAGGAATCTGCAATAGGGCATATTCAATGCATTTGTAGTCAGAAATAACTTACGGAATTTTTCTATTACCCTGGCGTTAAAAAAAGTCGTGTAGATCGACTGATAGCCACTAGTTGTACACCACAAAACGTTTCTGCTTCCAATGAAGAAACGAAAATTTATTTTTTACAAGAGCACTCATGAGCTACGTTTGTGGACACGCTGCAGTGGCCGACAGAGTGCTAACACACTTAAACGCTTCCGTTTCTCGTTCTCCGTACAACCCGGTGGGCCCGGGCGCGAGCGCCTTTCGGGCGCTGAGGGAGAGGGTTTTCAACCACACCTCCCATTCGCGGAACGCCGCTGTCCCAACGCTTCCGAACTGAAGTACCACGGGGGGAACCGTCTTCATTTCCATTTACAAAGGTAGTCACGCGTGTGTGTTCATAGCATTTGCACATTAGGCTCAACTGGCAGAGCAGTGCGGCGCAGTTTCATTCCTTAAGTTTTTCTACTCCTCACTACATCTGCCTAGAAACACGCCCAACGATAAACTGTTACAGATGGGCCTGAGCAACACCTTCGAAGAACTCGCGGAAGCGCAGCTCGTTGCACAGATCGCCAGGCTCCAGCAGACTGCCACCGGCCGCAAGCTCCTAAAAAGAATAGGGCATAACACAGACGGACTAGATGATCGGGCTGCTAGCATCCCAGACAGCGTTCGCCAGACACTGGAGGTTAGCCCCCTACCGAGAAACATGGACCCGAATCTCCACGCCGCCAGAAGGCAGGCACGAGCAGATTTCGTGGAACGAAACCTAGCCGCACTAGAAAACACCGTATACACAGACGCGGCCGTATACCCATGGGACCGCAACACTAGAATGTTTAGAGTCGCGGCAGCAGTGGTAAACCACACGGGAGAACCAATTAGCTGCGCGACCCTGAGAAACTGCGCTGTAACGGAGGGGGAGGAAGTCGCCGTAGCTGTAGCGGCGGCTGAAGGTTACCGCAGGAACAAATCTCTGATAATTCTAACGGACTCCAAAGCAACATGCAGGAACTACACACAAGGCAGAGTTAGTAAGGAAGCACTGAGAATCCTCCTCAAAACAGAGCCTCCTAACAAAAAGATAAAACATAGGATTTTCTGGATACCGGCACACACCGATATAGAGCGCAACTCAAGGGTGGACCGCCTAGTTCGCGAACTCACGCACCGAGCAGGGCAGTCGGAAACCCTAGAGGCCCCCTTAACGGTGGAGCCGACGTATGCAGAAATACTTAACCATTACAGAGGAAGGAGACTTAAATACGCCCCACCCCACACATCGCTCACACAACATGAGGCAGTAAGCTGGCGAAGACTGCAAGCAGGTACGTTCTTCAACCTGCACACATTACACAAAATGTTCCCTACCCAGTACAGGGATACATGTCCGTGGTGCGGAACAACCCCCCCGTTATATCACATCACGTGGGAATGCAAGCGTAATTTCGCATTCCATAAAGTAAATAACCCAAGTGCGGAACAATGGGAGGGTCTGCTCACCAGCAGCGAGCTCTCAGCCCAACGGGCAATTGTGCAGCACGCCTGCGAAGCAGCAAGACTCAGCGGTGCCCTGGAATAGGGGCGCCGACCTTGTGAAGCGGCCAGGACTCAAAACATGAAGACACCGGCCCACCGCCAATCTCTCTGAGATATAGAGAATTAAAGTTTTTCCATTTCCACTCCTCAGCTCCTATTGGAATTACTCTCACCATGCAGGAAAAAAAATTTTCAATACAACCAATGTTCTATGTCACTGCGAAAATATGGAAAAAAGGTGTTTCCATCTATAAATGTATATGGTCCAACTGCAGCGTTGACGCAGCCTTTAGGGCACGCCTCTGAAGATTTTGCCTAAATTAGATTTTTTTTTTGCCTGCCTTCCTTCTAATAGCCCAGTGTCATTCAGTTAGCTGAATGTCCCAGTCTTGTTGTGAGACTAAGGTACCTGCGTAGCCAGGAAGCAATGCACTTTCTGCGCGATTGACTGTGTACAGGCCCCGATGGGAGAGAGCGAAGTTGGTCGCAGGGAAAAGTTGGGGGGGAGCGGGTTGGAAAAAAGATCGGTTGGCAACGTGTTTTTTTTTTTCTGTAGGCTGGCGTGATTAAAATTTGCTGGGCGTGGAAATGACTACGCAGCGGTTTTTCCACGCTGGCTTTCACCAAACAGGGACATAGTACCAGGGCTATATCTCCCATAAACCGCGTTCTTTAACGACGTTTTTATTACCTCCTCGAAAGCAATAATAGGCAAAATATTGACATGGGTCATAAAGGGTACAGTAGGAAACACTAAAGCAGCAAAAAAGTGCATCACACGCAAACCTAATTTATTGCCGCGTCCTCTTACTTACGGCATCTGCAAAAAAAGAAAAAAATGCTGCCTGTCGACTTTTCATACACATGGGTCTTTCTCGTGAGTAGTTGCGCTCGTTAAATGTAGTTAACTCTCCGCAGAAAAGCAAAACGAAATGCATTTTCATGACAGGTACACGGGTATAAAGACACGCAAGCAACCAGAACAGCCGTAAAGAAGTGAACAAGCGTGTTGTGCGTTTTGCCATGACGGAGCCGAAGGCAGTCGAAACGGCAGCAGTCACTTTCAGTTCCATACACGTTTAGCGAGCTATAAAAGGCGGGCAACCCGCCATGGTTGCTCAGTGGCTATGGTTTTGGGCTGAGCACGAGGTCGCGGGATCAAATCCCGGCCACGGCGGCCGCATTTCGATGGGGGCGAAATGCTAAAACACCCGTGTACTTGGATTTAGGTGCACATTAAAGAACCCCAGGTGGTCGAAATTTCCGGAGGCCTCCACTATGGCGTGCCTCATAATCAGAAAGTGGTTTTGGCACGTAAAACTGCATAACATAAAAGGCGGGCACCATGTTGCCAACTGCCTCGCCCCGGGATGGGCTGTTGCGCTGCAACGACACATTGTCAAATGGAAGTTCCGCATCTCTCGAGAGAATATCATAGAACCGGGAAACCTACCGCCCATAGGTACGAATTTTCGCACTGGCCGTCTCGGTCGAGTTCATTGTTGTAAAGCAGACAGGTATAGCTGATCTTCGAAACCAATGCATACACCACATTTACCTCATGCCTGAAGACGCAGAAACAATTCATGAGGCTTCTCCTTCGGCTTTCCTCTACGAAAGCCGCGATTTGTCAAACGACGACTTTTTTTGAGAATATGCTCAGAATTGGGAAATGTTCCGGCGTGGTACGGAGCGAATCGAGAGAAGAAGTGACGAAAACCAAATGTGGCGGAATTCGAACGTGGTGGCGCTCGATTCCACTGAATGCAGTACGTCCCCCCCCCCCCCCCCCACGACAATAACGGAAGGTATAGAGCATCAGCTCGGACGATTTAGGAGTCCAATAAGC
This sequence comes from Dermacentor albipictus, assembly GCF_038994185.2. NCBI lineage: Eukaryota > Metazoa > Arthropoda > Arachnida > Ixodida > Ixodidae > Dermacentor > Dermacentor albipictus. Next base: position 86,740,869 of record NC_091825.1, read on the forward strand.
TTCGTTTTGCTACAGATTTACGCTCGACTAAGCCATCTGTTTATGAGCAGCTATGTCTGGTTTTTGCGTATACACAGTTCGATTCACATAGAGTCTATTGTAGCGGAGGAATTACAGCTGGTGCAGTATCGCCAGTTTGCAAGTACACACAGTCGGCGAGGGGAACTTACCACAAGTTTGGCCCAGCAGCCTGTCGTTTGCGTCATCGTGCTTGAACGCAAAGCAGCTGGAGTAGTGCCACTCGACAGATTTACATGAGCAATACAGCATGGTTTGAAACATACATAAAGGGAGCCGGCGAATCATTTTTAACTGCATAGACTAAAGAACTCTCGAGAACAAGCCCCTGTTGATATCCTTTCGATGGTTAGCGTATAGAATTGGCGCGAAATAATGCTTCCAATTTTTTTTTTTTGGTCGCGCGCCTCGAGTACATCGAGCTACTATAGCACCTGGAAGAAATCCCTAAATTTGCAAGATCACAAACTGTCTTCGAAAAACTTGAGGCAATTCTAAAAGAGGATCAGCTTAAGAAACGGAGGAGCGCTTTACGGGTTCAGTTGACGCTGTAGCTTTTGAATGTATGATGCGTTCTTGCGGCGATTCTCAGCAGCTATTGAAATTTGACACTTGATTAAAAAGTGCAATTTATTCTCGCCAGATTTCAGGGCTGGAGGAGACATTTAAATAGTGAAATAATTGTAAATCAACCCTCATAATTCCTATAATTTGTTAATTACCGCCTTTTCAATAACTTCAGCGAGCGTATTACAATCTTCAACTACGACAGCCAATGCTGGAGGCCATGGCTGCTCAGAAGGAGTCCCAAACCCATCCCTTCTTTTGAAGCGTTTGCCCTTCAGTGAGCGAATAAATCTACGGGGTACCACCACTATAGCCCTTTCGCACAGTGCTGAAAGAAAGCTTTGCGTCCTATTACCCGGAAGGCCAATCCAGCGCACGGAATGGTCCTCAGCTAGTTGTTGTTTATTTGTTATGTATGAAATTATGGAAATTTGCCGTCACACCGAAGAGCCCTCTATCTCATAATTGTAGGTAACAGCAAAAGCACACTCAACTACAGAACAATATTAGTGTAAACAATAGAATTGCGAGTAATCGGAAACCTTTAGGGGGGCGTTTCTTTTCATTGTTTCATGCCGCACAAAGAAATATGGCCTCAAAGCGTTGGAAAAAATTATCATCCGCTGCCCTATGAGCAAGAAAAAAACTCAAACTAGAGATAAAAAAACAAAACAATAGAACTGCTCAAAAGGCATCAGTGATAAACTGGATGGTTGCCACGCACGGACACTACAGTTTTATTTGCTAACGCTCATTATAGTGTGATGACGATTATGAAAATTCAGGCTGTTGCGTGCAAGCAGAAACAGCCTATCAGATATTGGGCAGAAGTTCGCCGCACAGCATTGATGTTACTGCCATCTACGACAGCGCACGCTCAATACAATTATGCACTGAAAAAGCCCAATGCACTTTGAGATGACGAATCAGAGCGCGCCATAAAGATATAAGCACGCGCCATCCTCGGCTATCAGTTGTGGCCACTGGCCAATAAGCCGCAGCAGCGCGTCCGCCCGGGCGGCGCAGGTGAACATAGTTAGGCTAGCAACACTGCTGCACCTCTATCGTAGAAGTTTCGTCTGAAGTCGTCACATACATACATACATACATACATACATATATATATATATATATATATATATATAAACACATATACATTATATGTATATATATATATATATATATATATATATATGTGTATATATATATATATATATATATATATATATATATATATATATATATATATATATATATCGTATGAAGCCAACAAACACTGACACCAAGGACAACATAGGGGAAATTGCTTGTGCTTAATAAATGAAATAAAGAAACGATAAATTAATGGAAATTAAAGTGGATGAAAAAACAACTTGCCGCAGGTGGGAACCGAACCCACAACATTCGCGTTTCGCGTGCGATTCTCTACCAATTGAGCTACCGCGGCACTGTTTCCCCCTCCACTTTCTTGGGTATTTATGTGTACTAGTAGAACCCTGGGAGTGTTAGCCAGCGCCACCACTCACAGACCTTGGCGGCGGACATGGAACGCCCTTTTTGCCGCAGGCGTCACGAGAACATGATCTTTTTGGGTGAGGGCAACTGGTCAATAAACCCCACACGTGCTACATGCAGGCATCAATGTTGCCGGATTCGAGACCCTCGTTACGTAATAAACGAGAAGAGAGGGGGTTAACCGAGGGTCCCGGTTTTTATTAATCATATCATAATAAGCGAAGAAACACTGACACCAAGGACAACACAGGGGAAATTACTTGTGCTTAATATGGCACGGAAACCTGACGACGAAGAAGCGCTCGTCCCTAGTCAGAGATCGGCTCCATGATTGCTAGCCAATTACGCAGTGCTAATTACCTCGAACCAAAGTTTTGTTTGCACCAATGTGTCCGTGAATGCGAGCGGCATCGACCGATACCAGCTCACCCCAGAGGTGCGTTTTTCTTTGCCACATTTCGTGACTGCTTCCACTGCCGCCGTGCGGAGGATTGCTAGGTTTAGGCGTGTTCCGCGGACACTAGGCCCAACAACACCGTGGCACCGACAGCTGCCTGCCGTAAATCCCGGCGGCTGCCGCTCGTCAGCTCCGAGATGGAGGCACCCTCTAAAACAACAATGATCGTGGACAATGACATGTGCGTTCAAGTTCAGGGAACAGAGATATCACCCGATGAATACCACAGCGACGCCGGATGGACGCTCGCGGGGGAACGCATGTCGAGGCTGCGCCAGCGGACCCCCGCCAGCGGCAAGTCCGACGGACCCGGCGGGAGTCAAACAAGCACGAGGTCAAAATTCTACAAGAACGACAGAGCCTCGGCCATCAAGGCAGCCCGCATGCCAGCCATGCCACTAGAAGAAACCAAGATAGTTGTCAGACCCAGAAGGGGACTGGACATCGTCAAGACTGGCACCACCACCGTCGCTGCGGCCATACTCGCTGCGGCCAAGATCACGAGCGAGCAAAGCGCCGCGGACACCATCTGCCCCAACACACAACAGAACATCATGGTCGTAAGTACACCGAACGAAGACAACGCGGCAAGGTACGCTAAAATCCAGCAAATATCTATTCAAGGCAAACCCTACGAGGTCAGCGCATATCGCACGGCACCTCACGACACCGTGAAGGGCGTCATCAGAGGCATCCCCATCGACGCGAGCGCCGAAGAGCTAGATAGAAACATCGTCAACGAGATGAACCCGCTAGCAGTGGCCGCAAAAAGGATTGGAAGCACGACCACTACGATTGGGGTGTTCCAGGGACCCAAGGTACCGAACTTCGTCCGATACGGAGTCACCCTGATAGCGTGCCAGCTCTACAAGAAAAAGATCGATGTCTGCCAGCAGTGCGGCCGAGTGGGACACCGCAAGGACGTGTGCCCGACCCCCACAATCAAGACGCGCCTGGCCTGCGGACTCGAGAACCCTACAGAAGACCATTGCTGTACCCCAAAATGTAAGTTGTGCGGAGACGAACACCCGACCGGAGACCGAACATGCAAGGCGAAATACAAGATCCCTTACGTAGTGCGCAAACGACAACGGGAGCGCCGGCAGGCCGAACGCCAGCTGCTGTCGGAGAGCGATTTCCCGCCACTCGACAAGCCGCCAGCTGCGCGAAAGTCAAGGACCCCTTCGGAAAACCGCGGGCCCGAATCCAGAGACAGCAGCTGCTGCAAGAGAAGCCTCAGCAGGAAAACGTCACCATCACGTGAGCGAGTGAGCTGGGTCGACGCAGCGAAAGGAAACAACATAAGGAACGCGAAGAAAATCACTGAAACCACGAAGAAAGAAGATATGAATAAGGTCCGGGAGGCAAATGAGCTCCTAAGACAAGAAAACGCGGCGTTGCGAGCGACCATCAACAACCTCACGAAAGAGATCGCCGAGATCCGTCAGTTGCTGCTATGCAACAACGAGCCTCTACAGAAACCCACGCCAAGCACAAGCAAGACCGAGGAAACGACAACGAACATCCAGGAGAAAGCCGTAGAGGAACCGGCACCGAAGAAGCGAGCCATCGAGGCCATGCGCACGCAAACAGAAAACGATCGCATCGACAGCCTTGAAGCGAAATTCGAAGCGGCATTCAGCAAACTCGAACAGCTAATCACGACAAACATCGCAGCAGTGACAGCACTGAAACAAACAATGGAGACCTACCAAGCCGAGAACATGAACAGATTCGCATACATCGAAAGGAACCTACAGCCGATGGTAAGCCACCCGACGTTTGCGCCCCTCTTCGTGCAACATCCACCCAACCAGGGAGCCCCGTACACGCCAACGCAATCATGGCCGCCAACGCAACACCAGCAGCAGCAGGTGTAACCGCGTGGCAGTGGAACTGTCCTGGTTTCACAAGGAAGAAGGCAGTCATCCAACAGCACATCGTACATGCCGCGCGCAAACCAGACGTTATACTACTACAAGAAACACTAACCGACGCACCATCCCTCCCCGGCTACAGAGTGCACAAGGGACCGCCCGACAGCAGAGGGCTTTGCACCCTGGTCAGGAAGGGACTCACGTTCGTCGAACACGAGCTGCACAGCAATATCAAGATCGAGCACACACTCACCGAAATCATCCCGGGCATGAAGAGAAAAGGAAGCATATTTCTGCTCAATGTCTACAGCAACCCATCGCAGAGTAAACAGAGATTCAAGACATTACTGCACAGAGCCAGCACCGCAGCGGGCCGCATCACGTTGATCACGTGCGGAGACTTCAGCGCGACGAACCCTGCCTGGGGCTACAACAAGTACACAGCAAAGGGCCGCGACCTGTACCAAGACGCCACGGAACTCGACTTCACCCTCATCACGGACCTGACCCATCCGATGAGAATTGGTAACTCCGTGCCTCGGGACACCACTCCGGACCTCCCGTTCGTCAAGAACGACATCCGGGGCGCGATCACCTGGAAAAACACGGGGACCGACCTAGGTAGCGACCACACCATCGTTGAAATCGGCATACCGGAACACAACGACACCAGCATCAAAACACACAGATGGATAGACTGGGATGCATTTCGAGACGCCAGAAGCCAGAAGAGCGACGGTAACGCCGAGATCAAAGACATCGACTCGTGGATGGCCGAAATCACCAAGAGCGTACGCGACACGACTAAAGAGATTGAAAAGGGCGCGGAGATCGACAAAGTAGACAGCCGGCTTGCGCATCTCATCGAAGCGAAACAGTCGATACTCAATCGCTGGAAGAGACAACGTCTTAACCGCAGACTGAGAAAAAAGGTGGCGGAGCTGAACCGAGCGATCGAGGATCACTGCCGCGCTCTCTGCACGCAACAGTGGAACGAGATCTGCAACGCGGCAGACCGGCAGACGCACAGCGGGAAGACGTGGAACCTGCTGCGGCACCTGCTTGACGAAACCAAGACCAAGTCACACCAAAGGGACAGACTCGACAGGCTCATACAACAGGCGGTCTCAGCACACGGCGTCGACGAAGTCACCAGGCGCATTAATGACAAATACCTGCCGACTACACCTACCAAACAGCACGCGCCGTACAGCGGCCTACCTAACGCGAAGCTCGATCATGACATCGACGTCGAGGAGGTACGCGCGGCCCTGCACGACCTCAACAGCCGGTCGGCAGCCGGCCCGGACCTCGTCACGAACAAGGCTCTCAAGAATCTCGATGACGGCTCGATTGAAAAGCTCGCAAAATACTACTACAAGTGCTGGAGAGCGGGCGCGCTGCCAAAGCTGTGGAAGACAGCCAAGACCATCCTGATCCCCAAGCCGGGGAAGCCGCCGGACACGGATAACCTCCGGCCCATCTCGCTCACGCCCTGCGTAAGCAAGGTGCTGGAGCACGTCCTGCTCAACAGGTGGCAAGACTACCTGGAACGAGAAGGGCTGTACCCGGCCACTTTGATCGGCTTCAGACAGCACCTCAGCACGCAGGACGCGATGCTGCAGCTCAAACACCAAATCATTGATGATGGCGGCAGCACCCGCGTCAACAAAGCAATCCTAGGGCTCGACCTGCAGAGCGCCTTCGATAAGGTGAAACACTCGGCGATTCTGTCCCAAGTCTCCAAGCTCAACATGGGCGAAAGATCCTATAACTATATCAAGGACTTCCTCACGGACAGGACCGTCGAGCTATGAGCAGGCGACCTACAGACTCAAGAGAAGAAGCTCGGGAGCACCGGCACACCGCAGGGACCGGTCATTTCGCCGATGCTGTTCAACCTAGTAATGATCGGAGTGGCCGAGAAGCTCGGGCACATCGAAGACGTCAGGCACACCATCTACGTGGACGATATCACGTTATGGGTAACCGGTGGCAGCGACGCCCACATCGAGGGTGCGCTGCAAGCCGCCATCGACGCAATAGAAGACCAGCTGGAAGGCACCGGACTGAGGTGTTCGCCGAGCAAATCGGAGCTTCTCATACTCTCACCAACCAAAAACAGCAGAGGCAAGACCAGACAACGCGAAAACGAAAAAAATCAGAATCGTCACCAAATCCGGCAACGTGATCCCCGAGGTCGGCAAAATTAGGATCCTAGGCATGGTCATCGAAAAGCACGGAAGAAACGGCGAAACTATCACCCGTGTCAGGGCAAAAGCAGCCAACGCGACTCGACTCCTAAAACGAGTCACTTCCCGAAAGGCTGGCATGAGAGAGGAGAGCCTACTTAGGCTCGTCCAATTCTTCATCATCAGCCACGTCGCGTACGTTGCAGCCTACCACAGGTGGCTGCAACACGAGCGAAACAAAATCAACGTGCTCATCAGAAGAGAGTACAAGACGGCGCTGGGCCTGTTCGAGTCCATGAGCACGTACCGCTTGTTACAACTCGGATCACACAATACGCTCGAAGAAATAGCCGAAGCGCAACGGACTTCTCAACTGGAGCGGCTGTCCATGACCAAAGCCGGGAGGAAGATACTGGATGATCTGGGAATTAGACGCTCGAACGAGGTGGAGATGAAGCTCCCCGTCCCCGAAGAGGTCCAACGCCAGACCAGAATCGACCCCATGCCTAAGAACATGAATCCCGAGTTCAACAAGGGAAGAAGAGCGGCGAGGGCCAAGGCTCTCGTTGACCAGCATGCCAACGACGAACACGGGCGGTACGTGGACGCGGCCGAATACCAACGGAACGCCTTCGCAGCGGTCGTCATAGAGGCGTCAACCGGCGCCACGAGGACGGCAGCGAGCGTGAGAAGCGCTGGAGCGGAACAAGCGGAGGAGGTAGCCATCGCCCTGGCCATCTCCGACGCAGAGTGCCACACGGTGCTGAGTGACTCAAGACAGGCGGTGCGAAACTCCGCCAAAGGCCAAATCTGCAGGGAGCCTGAGCGCTTACTGCGAGCGGTCAAACTAAAGGAACTAAAAGTACGACTCAAGTGGTTCCCGGCGCACGCGGGCGACGCATCGGGGCGCAATGAGAACCATAATGAGACGGCACACGCAGCGGCGCGAGCGCTAACCAACCGCGCCCCGGCGACAGACCGTCCGACGTGGTTCAGAACCAAGGACCGCATGACAGATTACAGGGAAATCACGAAGGCCTACCGCCTGGCTCGCAGGACTCTCCCACGCCCGCACCCGAGACTGAGTCGAGCGGAGGCGGTAGTACTGAGACAGCTCCAGACCGGATCACTACCGAGCCCGAGACTGATTAATCGTATGTACCCCGAGACATATCCGACAGATATGTGCAGAGTCTACCGCAGGGAGACTGCAAACTACACGCACATATTGTGGGACTGCGTCAAATATCCAGAAGCCTCAAAATCAAGAACACTCCCACCACGGCTCGAGGCAGCCGCGAAGAGCTACGACCGAGACGATCAGCTCTGGGCCGTCCAGCAGGTCCTCGAGGCGCTCGAAAGGCACGGACCCAGCGAGCCGGCTACGGCGAGCGGAGACCCGCACCGAGTAACGGCGACTTTGAGGATGACGTAGGCCCTCGTCGGGGCGCGCGCGCGCCCAACTGCAGGCATAAATAAAGTTGTCTCCAATCCAATCCAATGTGCTTAATAAGTGAAATGAAGAAACGATAAATTAATGGAAATTAAAGTGGATGAAAAGACAACTTGCCGCAGGTGGGAACCGAGCCCACGACCTTCGCATTTCGCGTGCGATGCTCTACCAAGTATATATATATATATATATATATATATATATATATATATATATATATATATATATATATATATATATATATTTATATATATATCGCCGAGCAAATCGTGGATTATGTAGAATATAAAAAAAAGAGAATATATGTATTGTATTAAATGATCCTCATTGCAGCGGCGGGCATGGAAAGCAACCTAATCTTGCGAATAGTTTAAGCTTCGTGAATACGCTTTTTTGTACAATGTTTTCTTACGCCAAAATTTCTGCGTAAGTTTGCTTGGTGTGGAATTCCGCCCCAGCTTCTTTGGGGCTTTTGCTGGGGCTCACGGTCCTTCCTTTCTTTTAGTTGAACATGCCTTGAAGAGTGACCTGTGTTAAGTTTTCAGTGCATATACTGTTCATGAGGGCATTATGTTATTTGAATATAGGGAGGCTCTGTCAATTCATACACTTGCTGGCGCTTACAGCACAATATATATATATCGTGCTGTAAGCACAGAACTTATATTCTGTCTCAATATCACAGTTTCGTTCGATTCCAGAAAGTCGCAATCAAAGTGCATTGCGGATCCACACACCACGGCCGCTTGAGCCAAATGCGGTGACGCGCTTACCTTTGCGAATGTGGCGTATATTGTGACAGCTCTGTGTACGAAAAGGGGTTGGGGAGCAGGCTCCGAATCAATTTTGACCACCAGGGGTCTTTACCGTACCCCCACTATGCAGGACATGGGCGTTTTCACTTTTCGCCCCCATCTAAATGCGGCGCTGCGACCGAGATTTGATCCCATGACATCGTGCTTAGCAATGCAATGTCATAGCCGCTAAGCCACCGCGGCGGGTCATGTGTCAAAACATGCGCGCTAAAGTAAACATAAAATTGAATGCACGGCAACTATACTACCGCGTCATTCGAACGTGTGTTCAGATTGAAGGACGAGATGATTGCAGGAAAACATGTATTAATATGAACACTGATCAGCCTTGTTCCAGCCATATGACATAACAAAGAGAACATGTCTGCCTGCCTTTTTTTTTAATATTCAATGCTTTGAAACCACCAGCGATGGATGGATGGATGCGAAACTTTAATATAAACCACCAGCGATAATGATTTTTTTATCGTGACGGCTTATTTACTGTAAGCTTAAATTAAAGAGCTAGTTTTCACCGGAGGGTAATCAAGACATGTAGTCAGAAAAAGTGTCAGCGTAAGCTAGAACTGTTTTTAAGACCAGCTGCCGACCAATCGCAATATTAAACGAATCATTAGCAAAATCGGCCAATAAATGGTAAAGAATGCACGAATGAAAAGCGCTTTGAGACTTCAGCCTGCGCGCGAGCAGCTCCTGGCGGTCTCTGCTGCTGTCCCGGCAAGTTTCAACGCATTCAAAACGACAGAATTGATTCCTTCATCCTGCTTTTACACCTAAATTGTTTGTTCTCATACACCCTCCTTGACGTCACGCCCCCGATTCAGCAACCCTACCGTTCGCTGTTAGCAAAACATTTAATAAAAGAAAGGCAAGACAGGCCTTTACCTGCCGTGGTTAATCACTCAGTATTTCACGGCACTGTGGATTTCTTTCCCTACCGCAGCGGCTGTCCTTTCGATGGGATCGGAATACAAAAATCATCGTTTGCAGCGCATATATGTGTGTATATACATATATATACATACATATATATATATATATATATATATATATATATATATATATATATATATAATTGATACACATATATATATACTTTGGCTGGAAGGTAATGGAACCCGGGCCTGTATTAAAAAAACTTGGCCTTCCTAGGTACTATTTGCCATTCGTCTTCCGCCTGCGCTGGTAATATGTCCAACAGCAGGACTGGCTAGAATTTTTCTCTGAGAAACAGTGGTAGCGTAAGAGGTATATTTTTTTTAAAGTACGTACCTGAGTTGGTCGACGCGCAGACCCGTACAACCAACAAGGCGTATCTCCTCTTAGCACGTTAGCTTGCTTCGGCCGTTAAGCAACCTAATTTACACTCAGGTCCATTCGATTCGCCCTCCGCTTAGTGATCCTGTTCCCGCCAGCTCAGTGCCAGTTCCTGCTAGTCCGGTATCGGCGCGGCGCCTCTTGTAAGAACGCCGCACAGCCCCTCTGACGAGTGCAAGAAATGCCGGGAGCTTGCCCTGCACGACGCCTGCAGTGGGTGAAACGAACGGCGCCGTGCGGATGCCCCCCCGTTAAAACTGGCGAAACGAATCGCGAAATTCGGAACCTCGTGAAATATACTCGCGGACAAGCTTCCGTGGCAATGTAAATAAAGCTGCGGAGGCAAAGCGCACACAAGCGACACTGCTCGATCTGTGAACACTGGAGCCCCACGTTTCGATTCACGTTAGCATATGCTGGGAAAGATACGCCGTAAACGTCTTATTCACGGCAGCCAAATAAGACATAACACACCCAGTGAGTGTTGAATTTGACTTATTTCGCAACTTCTTACTTCCGCGATTGCGCAAATGCGAAACCGCCGCAGGTGGAAGGTGCGCGGATTCAGCAATCGATAGCGCTGTCAAACGCAGCCAGACTACTTGTCGGGGTAACACATGGACTGAAGTTGGAGCCTTCATTGCCCCAGAAAGTTGTCCGCGAGTATATGGTTCAGAAACTGCAGGCGGATCGAATGAACCCCCCTTTTTAACTGCTGGAAGGAACGGGATTATACTGCTCCTATACGATACTGGCATACGCAAAGCTGTCCCAAGTATCGATTTCATTGGTATAGTGTGAGAAAGCACGCGACTATCGTATACGAATACCACCAAAAACCACCAGCGGAGGTGGACTCCTCACCTTGTTTGAACCCGGTACAGCAGCCGAAAGCTCGAAGCACGCTTCCGTTTATCAACAAAGAAGACAAGAACCCCACAGACCCCGTACAAGGTAAACTCGCGGAAGAGTCCGCATGCGTTCCCGCTTATATATGCGGCTTCCCGTCACCGTTTTCCACTCGTCTGCGTTTTTCTTCTTTTTTTCTGTCTCTTGCTTTTCTTATCTAGAGTTCCAGGAACGAAATGGTGCGGAGAGTTCTGCTGACCGCATACGCAACTGCATAGATGACGGTGACACATGAACATCGGCCAGCAGGGAGGAATGGTAATGAGGCAAGAAGCAGACGGCCAATGGAGAAAGTGGAGGAGGGCTCGGGGACGATTTAGGGAGAACAGCGGAGAGAAGTTGACAGGGGCTGTTTACAATATTTGCAGTATATGCTGTATTTATAAAAAAACCGCGAACGAGCGTGGCCTTGACATCTGTCTCCTTTTCCAGAGCCTCTTCTGGCAATGAAACGCCGCGCGAACACAGCACCATAGCAGCCTAATTACGACACTTACACACTCGCCTTCGCAACCCCTACAAACGCCCGATTCATCGATGGTATGTCACGAACGAGCCAATCTTGCCCAAGCATGGCCTGAAGCTACGATCCACAGTGGTCGTTTATCTCAAAAGGGTACGCAGACAGAAAACGTTCACCTTGCTTTTCTTCCTTCGGAATTAGCTACCGAGTCCGCGACAATATGGCGCCAGAATTCTTCGACGGTGAGACAAATAATTAGTTGAATCCTGCTTCAATGCGATCAGTTCGAAACGCGCGCCAAAAGCAGCGCGGTTGTCTGGAGTACAGGGCGCGTTAACGAGCTCGCTCTTGCAGTGGTAGTTGCCACGGGCTCACTCACCGAGTCGTTTTGATGTCCACCGGTGTTTTTCGTAGGAATCCCGATGTATTTTGCGAGACTTTAGAAAAAAGAAGGCAATCGCAGGGCCTCACAGGGTTTCGAACTCCGGACCTGTGATGTCTCTCGTGTGGAGCGCACGCAGCCGTTCGCGTTTCTGACGGCGTTGGTAAACGCAGTCATTCGTCGAAATGCTCCAGCCACCAGAGTGCGTACATCCTTGTTTTATTGCAAATAGCTTTCTTCGGCTTTCGTGCGCGTTTTTTCCGCAGGTGGTATTTTGCCTCCGCAATGCCGGAGCGCTCTCGACAGAGGTCTCCTCTCCCGCCATCCTCCCTCCCTCTCCCACTCTGATGGCTGGAAGACAGTCGTTTTTCAGGCAGCCGCTCGCACCGCTGAAGATAACGCTCATACAGAATACCGGTCTTAAATAGCTGCCTATACTATCGCTGCAGATGTATTGGTTGTCGGCTCTGTTTTCCGGTGAAATAGGCAACATAACAACAAGCGGTATACCTAAATATGCTCACTGCGACTTCTTTTTAAAAAGCCGATAGCTTTCTGCAAGCTTTGCCCTTCGCCTTGACGCATGGCCCTTCGCTTCACCAGTCCTCCATCGCTTCATCATCGGTACAATCATCACAATTATCAGCAGCAGCTGCAGCCAGAGAGCCCGCTCCAGGACGGAGGCCTCTCCCTGCGAGCTCCGGTTACCCCTCTCGTGATCTAGCTGATTGCAGCTTTATCACTTATTTATATAAAAAACAACCGGTATAATGCGCTGAACTTCGCTTTCCTAGGTGCTATAAAAGGCCTCCAAAATGAGTCCTAACTCAAGAAGATTTCTACGAAGCATGACAACGCCGTGTCGATTAAGAACACAGGATATATGGCCTCGAACGCGAACGTCCGTGTTCGCATATTCGCTTGCATTAAGAATTACCTTCGGTGGTTATTGCAGCTTTTGTTTTTCGTCTTATGGAGTCGGGAGGAAGCGCGGCATCAAGGGGAAACAGTTCAATGAAGTGAGTCAGGTACAAGAAGCGTCAGGCGGAAGACCTTCGAAACGAGCAAGAATTGTCGTGACCGCGCTATGTTCGCGTACCTAGACTGGGCACCATTCTCCGCCACGTGGTACTAACATGCCTCTTCGTTATTACTTGGGCTGCTCCTGCAGCATTCATCAGTCTCAGCTTCGGCGGTCACATAGCTTGGTTCAGAAATAATATACCATTTTTTCTTTCTGGGTATCTCGTGTACGTGTATACACACACACACACACACACACACACACACACACACACACACACACACACACATATATATATATATATATATATATATATGTGCACTGGTCGAAAACGACGTATGAAGAGGAAGCTCAAGGTAGGGGCTGACTACGCTTCCCCTATTCCAATAAAAAGGGGTCGACGCGCCCCACCTCCTCTGGAAGCGCTGCTGCACAAGAAGACCTCCCAAGAAGGCACGTTCCTAGAGGACTGATATCATCTACTGACCCGAATGGCCTGCGGGCTGGCGTTCACGGCCCCCACTTTTTGACACCCCCTCTCTTATATCATTTATTCCGGCCTGGATTTCCTGATGCAGGAGATGGAAGACCAACCTAAGCCCGAAGGCCAGTATTTCGTTTATTTATTTTTCTTTCTCTTTTGCTCTTGTGTTCTTTATTTTTTTTTGTTTTTTTTATTAAATACCTTTTTACCCCCACTTATTCAAGCACTTGTAAAACGACGCAGTAAGATATGCAAGAGCACCGACTCCAGCACTCACAGGTACGCTTGCTCTGCGCCCTTACGGATTCAACGAATGCCTCTCAGCGGGAACATCACGCCGCCGTGCTCTCGACCTCTGCTGGCGTCCCTCTCCTGCAAGGGGCCTCTTCGCGCTAGTACTTCTCCGTTCCTCTCCTCCGGGCTGCTAGCACAGATTTCAAAGCACCACGCGCTGCCGAAATTTGGATAACAAACCATGGCTTTTAACCTAGGCGAAGGGTGGCCGCGTAGCGGAGGCAAGCAGCCGAAGAGGAGGAGGAATAAACTTTTATTTTGGAAGCAGTATTCCGGGATAAGCCCTGGTTCTACTCTCAGTGGGAGGTCTCCTCATTCCAGGAACCCTCTGGCCTTCGCTGCTACCTTGGCCCTGGCCGACAAATTTTTTTATGCTTAAGTTGCACAATATCGAATTTTGTTCCTTGTTTATTTTTGCTCTTTATTTTTGTTTTTGTTTTGTTGTACTCGTTACCTCCAGTGAGGCCATGTGTAGAAGGCACAACAAGAACAACGACAAGAAAATAAGGAAGCTGCGTGTCAGTCTTTGAATTGAATTGAATTGAATTGAATTGAATTTTATTCTCCTTGAAACAAAAACACAAGGAAGGAGCAGCCACAAAAAGCTACTGAGATTAGTAGCTTGACGAGGTGGCTGCCCCTTTACACAGCAGCAGCAGCAGCAGCAGTAGTTATGAAACAATTTTCGTGCAAATGACTGCTTTCATACATATGCACGGACAATGATTGCACAATGGAACATAACAACGGAACATAAGCATTTTGCAAAATACAAAAGAAAACTTCACATTAATGAGCAAAATATACGAAAACATAAATAAATGCATCATAGTTCACAGGAACTGATCTCGCATTGTTTTTTTAGACAACTGTGACACATCTACAGATTTGTTGGCAAAATTATTGAGCAGAGCTGGGAGAGTAAAAGTGATCGATTGTTTCGCATAGTTGTTTTGAGGTGTAGGTATGTGCCAAATATTATGGTGACGCGTAGGGTATACGGCAATATTTTCTCTTAATTCTGAAATCTCGCTGTAAAAAGAGTTGTTCTTTTTTGTGGCCGAACAGTATGTCTGGAGTAAACGATAATTATAAAAATCATGGATATTTAAAACCTTAAACCGTTTAAAGAGTTGCTGCGTGTGAGAATCATATAGTCTGATAGCAATAGCTCGCTGTGCATTCCTTGGTCGTGTGGCAAGAGTTTATAACTTAAATAGATTGTTTTTATTTGATAGCGGCTTGTCTCAAACGACTGTAATACGACCCGCAACTTGTGGTGGTAAGCTGTTTTGTTTTAGCCGTGGTTTTAGACTTCAGTTGGCGCACGTGAGATTTTCCCGTGTTTCGTTGAACTCACAGGTGACTCGTCGTCGCACATGTGATGGCTTTAACCTAAGTTCGTCTGATGATGGATTATCAAAGTGATGAACTGTTTCGTTCTCGGATGACGGTGCGGGTATGGCGAAAGAAACTAAAGCTAGGGTTGTTCAGTGAGTATACTCTATGGCTCTATAGAGCACGAGTCTGCCCTAAAGATGATCCGATGTTCCTGAGAACTAAGCTGCGAAGCGCACTTTAGATGTTCACGAGTGTTTTCCAAAAGGCCAACTCATAATATAGTGGTATCCTTGAAATGTACATAGGATACGTGAACTTCATGTCCTAATATGTAGTTGAAAGAATCGTGATATCGTTATTCGTTCACGGAGTTACAGAGCTCAAGCCTTGGTACATTACTGTTCCTATGTTAATGTTCTTGTTTTGTTTTGTTTTTTAAATCTTGAATGTTTCAAAAAATTTTGTAAGACATTGATGGCCTAAATAAGAAACACGATTCACTCAGTCCCCAGACTTAAACTTCCTTCTTTTAAATGCAACAAACTTAAATAAATTCGGTTCGCTGTTGTTCAATCTTCTTCTTACGGAACAAGACTTATTGGGATAAGGTCATCAAAGTACACCACGCCCATAAATATATAGGCACAAAGATGAACGCGCATTGCCGAGAAAGTTATAATTTCATCTGTGTTTCTTTTTTCCTGCACTGTACCAAACATCGTGCAGAGGTTAATAGCCCTGGCTGCGCTCACAAGCAATCGTCAGACGAACTACAGAAAAGGACATGCGCCATGTATTAGGACCTAAAGAGAAAGAAATGATTTCTTCGGTACGAGGAAATTAACCTTCCGCAGTATCAGGAACGCCACTCTTACCCCGATAAGGCTCATGGATTGGAAGCCAGAAAAAGCGCAATATCAAAAGACGGGTGGCGACGCCAATTTGAACTTACCGCACCATCTCGCTGTGACGTCACGAATTTTGGCAGCGTCTTCTCGGGCCTAGATAATCAATTTGCGGTGAAGGTAGACTACATTGTACTCTAAAGAAGCCATGGCTTCAACATAGTGATTTTCAGAAACGTTTGCTCAGCCAACACGGCCTAAATACGAAAAAAGATAGTCATGGGAAAGATTGTTTCAAAACGTTCCTATTACAAAGCGAAACGCCTGTAAGACGAGTGCCCCTGAGCGCTGACCTTCCTTCTGTCGTCCGTCTCACCGCTGCTACTGTCACCCTTAATCACGTAATCACTAATTGCCCTTAATATTGCACGACTTCAGTTTCAATAAGGGGAACATCTTAATGTTGTTTCGCTAGGGGTTCAACCAACTAAATCCAACATATCTGCGAAAATTTCCGCTTATCCGGTGGAAGTTACTCAGTACGAGATTAAGACTTTAGCAATAGTCACAACATTGTCGGGCGCTCCCACGCCAGAGACGTCGGTTGCTTCCCCGGTTTCTCGAAAAGAAACCGGGGAAGAACGGTTATGTGCAGAACCATTGAGGAACCAACGTTGGCGGCTCTTGCGCTTCTCATGCGGCGCGGTAAAAGGGCACGAGCATTTCCGTTGTATGTCCTCGGCCAGGGCATAGATGAGTCACGCATTGCAAGCGGACGTTAGCTCGTTTGATTCGACTACGCGGTCAACGGCTTGAACAGCACTGCTGCACATTCATGCGGGTAAATATTTAAATTAAATTAAATTAAGTTCTGGTCTTTTACGTACTACGATACGATTGTGAGGCACGCCGCAGTGGGAGACCCCAGGTCAATTTTTGACTGCCTCTGGTTTTTTAACGTGCGCCCATTGCTCGGCACACCCGTGTTTTCGCATTACACGGGTGTTAATTCTACTCGCATAGGCGCAAATACTCGCGAAAATATAAACTCGACGCAAAGAAGATAAATAGGTGGCGGTCGCAAACTTTTCTAGACTTAGAGAATCCTGTCTCGATAGGTCACAAGAAGTTGTGGAAGCCGGTGTTCTAACGTTTGTAGCCCATATGTTGTTCGAAATGTTTTAATTTCCCACATATCCTTATTTCTTGTGTTGTAGTTTTGTTCACGCCTTCTCAGGCCTGAAAGAGTTTGAATAAAAGATGTTTTAAGTAAATGTTCTTGTTTAAGTGTTCGGCTGAGGCCATAGTCATAGATTTTTGTTACTGGAACTATTTTGTGTTCTAAAAATAGTTCTCTTGTATGATGCAACCTCGGTAATTTCTTAACAATCCACATTGCTTTTTTTTATAATACAAGTAATTTGTTCAGGTTTGCCTGTGTTGTAGCTCCCCGGATAAGGCTGCAATAGTTAATAGTTGGTATTTGAAATCACAGAAGCCATACACCACTTGACTAAGAAAGGACATGAAATAATTTTTCAGCGGCTGCCAAGTCACTGTGGCATCATCGGCAATGAACGTGCTGATAAAGCTGCTCGTTCATCTCATGCAGAAAACAACCGCCTATCCATCCCGCTGTCTAGGACAGATGCTGCAAGGATGCTTCGCCTGCTTGCACGCCAATGCACTACATCAGAGTGGAATGAACCACATTTTATGCACGCCCATTTATACCCCCCGGATCTGATCTTCTTAATTCGCCTTTCATCAAGACGTCTACGAAGAGACGCGAATATTTTGTGTAAATTATGGCTAGGCGTCGCGTTTACCAATGCCTACGTGTTCCGCATAGGGATGGCCGACACCACAGCCGATGGCGATTGCGACGGTGAGGAAACAATTCGTTATGTTCTTTGTCGGTGCCCCCAGTACAGTGTGCAGAGACAACCACTTTCTGTCGTGCTGAACCAGTTGGACGACCAGACTCTGTTGAAAGAAATAATCCTGAAACATCGACGCGACTGAAGATCTTATCAGAAGGCCGTGGGAGCTCTACAGCGCTCCTTGAGGTCGACCGCCCTCTGTGAACGCCTGGCATTGGAACGCCCTTTTTTGTTACCCGCTTCCTTTTTTCCTCTTTTTTTTCTTTTTACCTCTTGCTCTTTGTCGTCTTTACAACCCCTATATCCCCCTCAGTACCAGGTAGCAAACTAGAAACTCGCCTCTGGTTACCCTCCCTGCCTTTCCTCTCTCTCTCTCGCTCTCTCTCTCTCTCTTTCTCCAACCCTTGATATAGATTACTCGATGAGGCGACCATTACTGCTGCGAGATATCAAAACCTTCAATTGAATAAGTAATGTAATTACGCTAATTAACTATTACTCAATTATTTTAGGCCACATATTTCAATCTAAGAATTATAGCTGCTGAGATCGCACGGCGCATCCACTTGGAGCGAATTCTCTGGACAGCGCCAGTTCCGAGATAATAATTTTCATAGTGTCCATCAAAATGCATTCGCGTTTCAGTTACCTTTGTGCTTCAATGCATAAAACAGCCGTTTCTCAGAAAAGTAAGTGAAACGCCAATACATTTCGTCGGACACTTTGAAAATTAATATCTTGGAACTGGTGCTGTCCAGAGAATTCGTTCCAAGTGGATGCGCCGTGCGAACTCAGTACCTATAATTCGTAGATTAAAATATGTGGCCTCTATTAATGAATTAAAAAGGTAATTAGCGTAATTGCGTTAGCTCATGGAGTAATTTTGAACAAGGGTTAGAATTGTATTATTTGCCATAGACAACTAATCTTTAACAACTTTGGTGCAGCTAAAAAAAAAACACCTGGTATGTTACTGTGCTCGCAGGGCACAGCACATAAATTCTCCCAGTTCGCCACCAAAAGAAGCTTATGTGTATACTAAAGTGAAAGCCTGTTCTGAAGCTTATGCTAAAACGCATACAGATATAACTTCACTCAAAAGGGACCACAGATATGGTCTCCTTAGCTTTCCACAAGGAAAACCTTCTTTGTATTCTCAAGAAGACGCATATCGTTAGGCTAATGCAAAAGCCAATACCCACAAGGCACCACGCGAAAATCTCCTTAGTTTTCCTCGAGAAAGAACTTGCCGGTATTACCGAATGAGTGCGCATTGTGAAGATAATGCTGTAGCGCACCTCGTATTGACTTCCTCATGTATTTCTGATGACTCATGAGGAGATACTTTGGAGCTCATCAGAAATTCAGAAACAATTTTCATTCCAATTACGATTTCTTCCTCCCTGTATCTACACTAGACGCTTAATATGTTTGTTTGCTATTCCACAACAGCGCACCTTATACAACGACAGATCTTGCACGCAACCATATCCGCAGCTATATAACCTGTACCTCCTCTCAGCCCTGTCACAATATGCGAACAGCGTTTTCTCCACTTCTCGTTTTGCCGTTCGAGCATGCGTGCGGACAAACACCTGCTAACCGCCTTGTGCATCATCACAAGCGAAAAGAATAAGAAGACACATTTTATTTTTTATTTTTTTTTTACACCCGGCCCCTCCCTGGCTGTATGAGCTTGCTAGGGGACGGGTAAATGCCATAATAGCAGCTTCCAATGCGCTGAGTTCACCAATTTGGTCGGAAGTCTTTTCACGCGGGGACATTATAGACGTCATTCGCCAGGCATAGCGGCTTTCCTCATAGCCAAGCGTACTGACTCCTTCGTTTGGCCAGCTTTGCGTAATTTCTGCGTTTAGAGTGCAGGCCACCTTGTCTACATCGCCCGCTCCTCCAGGAAAATGAATGGAGAAATAGCAGCCCAAACGTTCCCATCCATGTTTTTTTCTTTTCGTGGTTTGTCCCACCACAGCTGTAGGTACGCATATGCATTAAAGCTTCGCCTTGTCAGTGGGATGCTTGAAGCGGAGTTGTGCACGTGGATGACCATGTTTGGAGAAATTGCTACTTTAACGAATTCCACGAAAAACAAATTAATAGAGAGACTCAATCTGAGTCATCAGTTTAATAGCACTTCCCTATAAACAGACCTAGCTGTAGTCGACTCAGGAATATTTGGGTGAATAACATTGGCTGTCTTCCAAAGTTCTACAACATCCTGAAGCCCCGGTCATAATAGTCTTCGCACAATAACATAGAGAGAAAAGAAGAGAGAAAATGATCGCTAATGCGCACACACCTTTGTCACGTTCACCCGGCTGCCTGTGAGGCCACAAAATGATCTATGTAGCTCTAATCGCTAAAGTTCTCGGAACACGCGATCCGTAAACAAATCATTTTTCATCACGGACAGTGCATTCTCCAGATGCGTCAGCTTAGCGCGTAAGAGTTAGACCTCCACACTGCACCTCAGTACACCAGTTTCAGTAGCGAGGATGCGGGCTCTGAAAACTTTGGCAGTCAGCTGTATGCATGAGCTGCGAAATATACAACGGACTTTAAGAGGAGGAGGAGCTGCGGCTGTGCGAGTCACCAACCGGCAGTTGAACTGCCATGGTTGTGCACATCTTGGATTTGTCAGCACGGTGACCACAACGCGGCGTAGGTTTTCATTTTCTTGCGCGACGTAATATACAGCAGCGCATGTAAATTATGTGTACGCACATTTACTCTACTCAACATCAGTGTAAGGTCGTACGTGCAAATTTACGTGTACGCCTATTATGGGCTTCTAACACCGGCTCCTTGCAAGCGACGCTACACAGGCATCGCTAACAGCCATCGACGAATTCCCGCTTCCTGCACATGTGGGAAGCGTGCGAAAGCATCACGCGCAGGTGGCAGCGCCAACGTCTCAACAACCAATTGCGGCCGCGCATAGAGAAGCTCGATCGGGAGATAGAGGCTCACACCTTCACATTGGAAGGTCAGCAGTGGGGCCAGGTCTGCGACTGAACGGCCTGCTGGGCTGCAAGAATACATGGCACCTGCTTCGATACCTGCTGGATCCCGGCAACACCAAGTCGGCGGCACGCAAGAAGCTGACGCAACTAATACACCAATACCCTGGCACCGACGAGGAGCTGCTGGCGGAGCTCGCCAGCCAGTACCTTAACGCCTCGCGACAGAGCGACACGCGCATGCCACACTACGTCTGAGCTCCCAGTAAACAGCTGGACGTTGACATTTCGGAGGCAGAGGTCCGCGCTGCGCGGCACAAGCTGCGCACAACGTAAGCTCCGGGCCCCGATGGGGTTACAACCACGCTTAGACACATGACACATGCTCTAAGCCGATGACATCACGCTCTGGACGTTTGAAGGGTCGGGTGGCACAGTTGAAGAAACGCTCCAACATGCCACCGACATCGTCGTGCAACACGTGAACGCAGCAAGACTAGAGTGCTCCCAACACTAGTCGGAAATCCTCCTGATCCGGCCGCCTAACCGAAGCAAGGACAAGTCACCTCCACGTTCCGTCACGACACGGATAAACCAGCAGCCAGTAACCCACGTCGAGCACATGCGAGTACTGGGCATGATACTACAGCAGAACCGGCGGAACGGCATCGCCGTTGACTGGCTCCACATGACGGTGAACCAGACCGCGAGACTACTACACAGAGTGAGCGTGCGTAACCAAGGCGTGAAGGAGAAGAACCTGCTCCAACTAGTCCAGACTTTTGTCGTCAGCCGTCTCATCTATGCACTACCACACCTACAGTTACAGAAGACAGAACGAGCTCACCTTGACTGCATTATACGACACGCATACAAGGAAGCCCTCAGCTTACGAAGATCACATCGACCGAGAAAATTCTTCAACTGCGAGTTTACAACACCATCGACGAATTCATTGAAGTCCACCGCACATCACAGGTAGCAAGACGGGCCCCTTGATCCTCGCTGAAAGGGGCACAGAGCATCCCCGACAGGCAGTGACACCGCCAACATCCCACCAGACATAAGGGCAATGTTTGTCATCAAATCGCTGCCCAAAAACACACTCGCCGGCCACCACGATGGCAGAAGAAGAGCTTTCAAAAGATGAAGCGCCACCATTGACAGCACACTAAGAAGGAACAAAGAAAGGACAAGGTGCTTGAAGAAGAAGAGCGAGGGCCCAGGCCCTACGCAAGACGTACGGGACCACTCCGCCATGGCGTACGTCGCCGCAGCCCATTACTCTGGTCGGGCCCACACCTACGCCATTTGTGCCATTCCAGGCTCAGGACTCAAGGCACAGACAGCTTCGAGCCCTCTACGCGCTGCGACTCCTGCTGAAGCAGAGGAGGCCGCCATTGCGTTGGCCGTGGCCTCAACAGACGTCTCTATAGTTATGAGCGACTCCAAAACTGCCATAACAAACTTTGTGCGAGGTATACTGGAACAGACCACACTAAAGCTCCTACAGTCCCTATACAACAGAGAAGAACCACGCTCAATAAAGTTGATATGGGTCCCGGCTAACGCGGAGAATCCAGGGAACGAAGCGGCTGACCAACATGCTCGAGGATTTCATCAGCCGAGCAGAGGGCCGGCTGGAACCGGAGACCTCAAACGAAGTCCTGCACTCATATCATGACATAACCCAATATTACCGTCTTACACGACACACTAGGCCCGGATCACACAGTAAACTAAACAACCATGAGAAGATCACCTGGTGCAAGTTACAGATACACTGATACCCGAACTCCTACGTAAACTCGCACATTAACCCAGACAGAGTAGGTCCGTAGTGTCACCTGTGCGGCGAGCTAGATACGCTCAGTCACATCCTCTGGGACTGTGAGGAAGAGCCCCTTAGCCCGATCTCCTGACCTCTTCATCACCTTCATCGTGGGAAAAAGTGCTGCTTAGCTACAGCCCTGACGTGCAACTCCAAGCCCTGGAGCTAGCCGAAAAGTTCGCCGTCACGCATCGCCTGGCGGCCATCTGGCCTTCCTGACGAGCCCATGATTTAGCTCCCCACTTTGACGAATGAAGTCGTCGTCTCTCTCTCCCTTTCTCTCCACGCAGGTTATTTAGAAAACTCGGCGAAAGGAGGGCAGAACGAGAAACCAAATTTTCCCTCCTCCTCCCGCCGTGTTTTCTCAGTACAACGAGGTTAAGTGCTAGACGAATCGGCGCATCGTCGGCTAACATGAAAACCAACGAAAAAGACGCGCGTACGAAAGAACACGCAAAGTGCATAGCATGGCAACAATTTTGGGGTCAGGGAAATACGCAAATTACTGGAAAGGCACTTAAGGTCTCCCGGATACAAAAGCACTACGACAACTGCATTCGTATGCCGTCACTGGCTTCAACCACCTCAACTACAGAAGAAGCAGCATTTACATCTGGTATCATGATAAATATAAATATAAGCCTTCAAGCACACCATCCTTTAATCAAGCGAATAGTTTTCTAGAAGCGTTCGACTAATTTCTTACATTACACTCATCGTCGATAGTTTCCTGCACATTTCTTTATTATTATTTATTGGGTGGCAAAGAAGGCGAGGTGGCAAGAAGGCCTACCACTATGTGCTGTGTAAGAAGCAAATAGTGATTCGCATTAAAACCAACCCACCTATAAGCCCCCATTGATTGGCGTTGGCAGAACTGACAAGAAAGATAACGATCTTATAGTGAAGCTAGAGTGAAGCGATAGCTATATAGTGTAATCAGATACATTTCCCAGTTTGACGTCACACGTTAGGTCGATACTCAAGTCGACCCCCGCCTGTCGCTCCTCTGGACGGCCACCATGTCAAATGGTCCACGTCTTACTGGCCACCTTCAACTGGTTCCTCCGACCTCAGCCTTTGTGAACAAGAACAACGACCACTCGTATACATTTGCATATTTACACAAGTAGTCAGCAGTGCCAGCGTTATGATTCATCCGCCTATATAAGCCGCAGAACAGGTGGAGCATATTATGGCTACCCACCAGCGCGTGCTACGCCTCCCGGAAATAGATAAGCGACCGTACAAGAGACGCCAAACGTTGATCTCAAGTAGGCACAAATCGCCAAACTAGGCCCTTACATCAACCAGAACCAACGCCTCGCGGTACGTAGAAAAAAAAAGCCCTTTCTGTCGCCGCACCCACGCGTTCATACTGCATGACTGCTAGCAACACATCTACAGCTGTAGTTGCTCCGAACGACCTAGTGCTTCGCCCAGTTTATTTCGAAGAAAGGGTCGACTCATATCATTCACCAGTGTCATTATCTCAGAAAGCCCTCAGGTGCGAGTGAGGCAAGAAGGCATGGTTCATCAGTGCACGAGTAGTCGATCGCCTGCCTTCTCGGCTCATGTGATCTGGCTACATTATTGGTGCGTCGGAAATCATTATCTGGTTTTATGAGCGAACGAGTACAGCAGCTCATCCTCGCACATTTGTAGTTGCGTAAACAGCGTCATGTTCTGGCCGCAGAAACGCGACACAAACAAGAGCCGGAAAACAACATTCCGCTAGTTTGTTCATTTGTTTATTCAAAGGGACTTGTGAGGAGGTCACTAACGATGCCATCCTCAGCGCGCTTGGGGCAGTTGGCCTCGGCGGCGAGGTAATTCGCGATGGCCACAACTCCCTGTGCGCTATGTCTTCCTGTGTGCGCGTTGAGGACGGCTGAAAGTCGAAGACAACGCGCCGCTCAGGAGGATGCAAGTGATAGAAACATTTCGTTCGCGTAGGTGGCACAATATTTGTATACAGCTCACTCTCGGGTTCAATGGACTTGTGAGTAGCCAAGAAACGCAATTCAACGTTCAGTGCACGCCTAAGAATATTTACATGGGGGGGTCTGCAGAACACTTCCTTTGGTAGGTGCGCGTCCCCTGAGAGCTCTGACCCTAAGTCTGCCTCGCTCGAGATCTCGACGTCCATTCTAACCAGCGCACTCTGAATGAAATAGAATTAAATGCCACATATAGGAAGAATTGCACCAAAATCTTACTTTAACTTGGCTACAAATGTTTTATCTATGGGGTGATGATTCTTAACCGTTCTAGAATTTTTATAAATCACATGTGGCGGATAGCGTAGTTCTCCTTCATATATCGTGCCGCCCATCCCAAACGATATGTGTGCCCCCCTCGGGACGCTGGTTCTGTGCCCTCTTTAATGAACCTCGTTGAGGCCTATTTGCGTCACTGGGCATAAAAACATCAACAAACAACATCACTCGCTGCGGCCCACGTCATTTCGCAACGTGACGTCGCAAGGGCATTAACCGCTCACTGCGGAACAGTAATATGATTCATAAGTACCGTTCTCTATCGAACCGTGAATGTTTCGCGTTACATAGATGTCACCTGGAATTGAGTCTGCTTAAGTCTTTTTCCACGGGTACTCTAACTCTATCTACTTTATCTCGACCACTGAGCAGTTAATGTATGCATGCGCTTTGAATCACAACGATTATGGAGTGTGTACGTTCACTACGCGATTCTTGCTGAGTGTAAATTTTGGCGTTCTGTTACAATGTGCGGAGTCATCTCCACACTTTTGCTGCTGCAGGCATATACCTCAACCTGTTGCGAATTTTCGCTGCGATTCTTGTGCTCAGGCAGACAGGTCGGGCCTCCATTACGAAGGCACTGGATGCATTGATGGCTGCTTTGAGCATCCCCTTAGGAACGGGGCGGTGGGTTGCGCCACCAAGCTCCTTATATTATATTGCCTAATGTCCTACTTACGTTAAAGACAAGAAGCAAAACTAAAGGGAAAAAAACGACACGAAGAATTCCAATCACCAAACTTTCTGAACCCCTATGGGGAACTATGTTTTTGTATGCCTCCATTGTTTGTCGTTTCCCTACTTTTCTTCCACCAATCTTCCAATCGCATCTTACTAATCTCCGTTGCAGACATGTTTATTGTCCCGCTCTCGCTGAATCCAAAGGCTTCAAAGAGGCCAGAAGTGCCTAAATGGATCGCTGGGCAGAAGTCTTCACATCCTAATAAAACATGCTCCATGATTTCCCTAGCTTCACCGCAGCAAGCACATCCTTCGTCTTCCTTGTTGTATCTCGATTTATAAGTACATGCTCCAAGGCATACTGATCTCGCTTCGAAAAATTATGAGCTTCCTTTTCAGTTATCATAAATTGTTTCCTTCCAGTTGATGTTCACCTCGATGTCACTGAGTGAAACTTGAAGATGTTGCGGATGTCGCGAAGTCACATTACAGTAGGCAAGCCAGTGACGCTGATTGCTATGAGGTTAACTGTTTATTAAGATAGAATATGCAAGCGATCGAATGGAAAGTATTTACATGGACATCAAACTACGAGTCAAAGGTTAGAATTTTTCGTCTTCTTTCTTAGCCGAATCCTCTCCAACGGCCCCGCACATACCTAAAAGCATTCTCAACACCCTCCTCGCCCCATCGTTTGTCCAATCACACTGCGGTGCGCGCAGTGTGCACACAACGGGGCTCTAGGGTGACACTATCCGGAGTTCCAATATGTCAAGGCCGTTGCCACACGTCCTATACAGTGCAGCGAGTCTCTTGCCTCACAAACAAGACACACTCCCCCGCAGAAAACACTTGCACGCCCCATTGAGGCATCTGGTCCGTTTGCGGAATGTCTCGGCATGGTGCGTTTCAGCGGCGAGGGGTTGACTACAAAGCCATGGCACTGCTTCTGCGAACCGTCGGGCGAAAGCCCCGACTCACAGTTTCCTCGCTTACGCGCTCTTCGTAAACCATGGCGCCACCCCCGATGGCTATAAATCTCCGCCGCCGTCTTGGTGTCGAACCACGCGTCTCTTCTGGCCACTCCGCGTGACCTTTACGCGCAGCCGCCCGCAAAAACAACGCTGAACTCCACTCTTCTGGATTTCGTTTCTTTCTTATTAAGTAGTTACTCATAGCAGGATCCTTTTCCATTGCCGCCATCCGTGAGATTATCTCAGCATCTCTGACTTTCCGCTTGACGTTCTTTGTTTTCATGTTGCTCACCATACCGGTCGCATACTTGCTCGTAAACTTCCCAGCTCTTTTCCGCCACTGTAAATCAATGTTTTATTTCGTTCAAGTATGTGAACACACTCCGAACCAATTTATTTAATTCCATATTCCTCAGTCGTTCTTGGTAATCGATTTTACTCTGAGCTTCCCTCACTTCTAAATTGTCCTGCCAATATGAGCCGGCACAGCTTCATTTGTAGTCTTCCGGTGAGCGCCCAATTCGAGGCGTCCCACTGACCTTTGGTTGCCGTCGAGTCCTGATTGTGCCGCCTGACTTCAAGCAAACAACCGCATTTCCAAATGTTAGTGCCGGAACTATTACACCTTTCCACAAACCCCGAAACACCTCGTACCTACTGCATCCCCTTAGCGCTCTGTGTTTCACTACGGCCGCATTTCTGTTCCCCTTTGCTGTTACTGTTTTTTCCTGTGTTTCCGCATATCTATTGCCTACGTTTATCCATATACCAAGGTATTTCTCTTCTTTTACCCGAAGTATTTCCTGCCCCTGTATTAACACTGTCTGTTCAGTGTTTTCATTGAATACCCAGACACCTGAATTTTTAACGCTAAATTTCAGACGTAAGTTATTGCCTTTCTGTCCACAAATATTAGCCAGACGTTGCATGCCACTTTGCCTGTTAGCTACCAATGCGATGCCATACGTGTAAAAGAACTTTGAAGCTGCTGCGGCTCTAATATTGTACCCGCCTGTTTGTATGAGAGATTAAACCCGATATTGCTTCCCTCTAGCACCGTTTCCATCCTTACCATTCACATCATAAACAGCAGAGGGGATTGAGGGCAATCCTGTCTCAGTCTCTTGTTGATGTCAACTTGCCCCTCGCTCCTCATCCCTTCCCAATCAATGCAAACAGTCGTTCCCTATGCCTTCCTCTTCTAGGATAGCCCACAATATGTTGCGGTTTACGTTGTCATACGCTCCGTTAATGTCTAAAAAAGCCACATATTCGTCTTTCTTATCTAGATATTTCAATACGCTGAGTAAGGACAAATGCGTTATTATCCAGACGCCCACAATTGTGAAGCGATTCTGAAGTTTTCCCAATATGCCGTTGTTCTCTGGCGAAGCTTGTAGCTTTAATGTGATCGCCTGCATTGCTGCCCAGTATATTACCGAAGTAATGGTCAGTGGTCTATATGAGTTAATTCTACCTTTTTCACCCGCAGCTTTATAAATTTATTTCATTTTTCTTTGCCGCCGACTGCCTGGTATTCGTCTATCTTCTAAGATTTTTCTACTGCTTTCAACAGAGCTTCTCCACTTTTTGGTCCTAGTTCGTTATTCAGCCTAACGGGAACCTCATTTAGACCTGTGGCAGTGCGCTTAGAAACTTTCTCTTTGGCTTTCTTCTAGTTGAAATTTGTCAGCACCAGCTCCTTTTCCATCTTATTCTCTCTCATGCTCTTTTTTTCCCCTCAAGTACGACCTCGTCATTGCCTTGGAAACATTCGGATGTTATTTTTCGGATGGTATTTACTGCCGCGTCACTTTCCAGTTTGTTTCCATCTTCGTCTAGAATATGTTGTACTG
Organism: Dermacentor albipictus; assembly: GCF_038994185.2. Taxonomy (NCBI): domain Eukaryota; kingdom Metazoa; phylum Arthropoda; class Arachnida; order Ixodida; family Ixodidae; genus Dermacentor; species Dermacentor albipictus. The sequence goes on from NC_091825.1 coordinate 86,769,307, forward strand.
TTCCAGACTTCCTGCCTAATAAGCTTATATGGTTGTAAAATATTCAAGGTGCGGCCTTCTTTTTCTCGCGTATTTCTGACAACCAACGTTCACTTTCACCTCTTATCTTTGCTTGAACCAGTATTTGAACCAGAGAGCTTTTTTTTTTCACAGTATATTTCCCATTTCCTGGCTGCTTCATCCTGCGGCAACTGCGCTTTTTTTGCCTGCTTGTGGTCTCGGGATGCTTTCTGTCGTTCGGCAATCACTTCTCGTATCTCCCTGTTCTACCAACTTCTCATTTTCTTATTTTTTTCCTTTCCAACGAGCATGTTGATTACCTTTGCGTATTTCTGCCGTAATTACACTTGCAAGCTGACTATATTCCCACTCTGCGCTTGGCCATTTGCCAAGTTATTCCTTGACTCTTGTGACAATATATGTTATTTGTTCAGCGTTAAAATTTGGGCTGGCCATTCATCGCTCCTTGCTCTCTTTCCCAACCACTTATCCCATGTTCAAAATAATGCTTTTGTAGTCACTCATTAAGCTGATATCCTCGTGAATGATCATTTCTGTGAACTTATCCTGAATTTCTTCTGTCATCAAGCAGTAATCAATGGTTGATTGCCGGTTTTCCACTTTCCACGTAGTCTGCCCATCACACTTAGGCCGTTTATTCATGAAAACGAGGTTATGTTGCTCACAAATATCTAACATTGTCTTCCCGTAATTTTTGGTATAGCCATCTATACCCTCTATGTGGGCATTCGCGTCACCTAACAGGATACTTTCGGCGTCAATCCCGCAACCCCTAATCTCAGCACTTAGGAATTCCCCTCACTCTTCATTCTTCTCTCTGCAATTATTTCCAGTCCACAAATACATTACGCCCAGTCAAGTTTTCTTTCCACTCATTTTCTACGGAATATATAAGAATAGAATAGAATTTATTGACAGAAAAGGCAGAGGGGTCGACTTGAGATAGTATGGTCTAGTTTGCTGCTCTGCACTAGGAAAGAGGGAAGGGGAGTGCAAGTACTGGGATGGATGACGATGATAAGAGAAGCGGTCAGTGCTTATGTATGTGAGACAGTTGCCGTGCTAGAGCCGCTCTCATCTAGCTTGGTCTCCTGCAGAAACTTCAACAACATTTTAGTTGCACGCACTGAAGTTGCAGTGTCAGGCCATGGGCCGAGGATAGCGTCCTCCGATAGTGGTTGCCTGCCAACGCTGGCTAGGAAACTTTCTGACGTCCTTCACTCCAGCATATATGCTGGGCACTGGCACAGTATGCGTTCCAGTGTTTCAGGCACCTGGAAGTGTTCACAATCAGGGCTGTTTGATTGGCTGATGAGGTGCGCGTAGCGACGGGTGAAAGCAACGCCCAGCCAAATCCTGTGTAGCAATGACGTTTTGCTCCGCGTAACCTTCGGGGGCAAACTGAATTTATTGTCTGGGTCGATCATATTTAGGCATCTCTGAATGTTATCGTGGGCTCTGTATGCCTTTATAAGATCCTGCATGAGTGCCTTGATCATGGAGGTGGTGTCATGTCGCGAGTGGGCAATCCGCACTTCATCAGAGGAAGAGAAGGCCGATCTTCCCTCACCGTCAGCGAGTTCATTGCCAATCACACCACAATGACTAGGCACCCATTGAAAAGTGATCACGTGGCCACTTAACTCGGCAATGTGATGAAGTTCGGCTATTTCCAGCACGAGCAGGCATTATGATCCTTTCTTTAAACAGTATTTTAGCGCTTGCATCACTGATTTGCCATCGCAGAATACTGTCCATTTATGAGGTGTCTGCGTTCTCATAAAACGGACAGCGTCCCATATTCCCGCAAGTGCCTAGCCGTATATGTGGATTTGTGGTCTAATTGAAATCGCCGAGTAATTCCAAGTTGTGGGATGACAAATGCGGCCGTTGTGGCAGATGGTGTGACCAAACCATCGCTATATACTTGTACAGTCCCACTATATATAATTTAAATATATGGGACAGAGTGAGCTGTTTCAAGCCAATGGAGGAAACGTGGGATTTATTCATAATTCCGTGTATCTGAAGCCTCACTAGTGGTCTTGGCAATGTCGATGGAGCTGTCTCGGGGATGTTGGTGGCCTGGAACCTGGCAGGTTTAATGCTTGCGGTACATGCAACTGCTTTAGAAAAACCATGGTCACTGTTTGTTCTTGGAAGTGTTGACAGAGGATGGTGTGAGTGTCTGTTCAGCAGGTGAAGATAGGTACGCACAGGCTCACAAGACCTGTATATGTCGATTGGAAAAGCCCGTGCTTCCACTATTGTGCCTTGAGTAGACGTGTAGTGTGGCAAGCCAAGGCATATCCGCAGTGCTTGTGCCGGAAGGCTCTCCAGCATGCGTATACAAGATGATCCTATGTTATATAGCACAGGCATGCTGTAGCGTATGTAGCCCACAAAAAGTGCCTGGTACACTTGGAGCAAACTTCGCTCAAAGGGGCCCCATCTCAGTCCAGATATTACACGAAGAACGTGTATGAAGTTGGTCAGTTTAGCCCTAAGCGCAGGAACATGTTTGGTCCAAGCAAGATTGTGGTCTATTATCACGCCAAGAAATCTGTGGCTGTTGACTAAAGGGGGCGCCGTTCCGCCGACAACGATTGAATATTGGGACATTGATTTGCGCATAAATGCCAACAGTGCACACTTAATTCCTGAGAGCTGTAGGCCTCTACGGCGCAAGTAATTCGCCGTGATGGTAGCCACACGGTGAAGCCTTGCACGCACTTGTGGACATGTGACCACAGATTACCAGATACAGTTATCGTCCGCGTACGTGCTGATATGCGTTGTTTCAGGCTGCTCGTATGCAAAGCCCGCCAGTATGACATCGAACAATACTGGGCTAAGTACGCCACCTTGCGGAACACCCCGGCGAACGTCATGTCTATCAGCATCGCCATCCGATGTGGACATGAAAATGGTGCAGCCACTTAGGTAACTGTGCAGCCACGCATACATCCGGCCACCAACTCCAATATCCTCAAGCGGTCGAAAAAGCGAATGGTAGAAGACGTTGTCGCAGGCACCTTTAATATCCAGAAATATTGCACATACCGGACGACGGCGTCTCTTTTCCTGTTAAACAGAAGATAGTAGGTCGATCACACCGTCAATGGACGATCGGCCTTTTCTGAATCCATTGATAAAATCAGGAAGTCCACCTCTTTTCTCGAGTAGCCATTCCAGTCTGCTCAGTACCATCCGCTCGATCACTTTACCGACACAGCTTGCCAAAGCTATTGGCCGATAATGTGAGAGATCATGTGGGCATTTCCCGGGTTTTAGCAAAGCCACAAGACGACTGCACTGCCAGTGGCCAGGCACAGTTGCTGTGTCCCACGTAGAGTTGTAGAGCGTCAGGAGCATTTCTCCTGCTTCTACTCCAAAATCACAAATAGCGGAGCATGTAAGTCCATCTGGCCCTGTATAATATGACCGGCGGGAAGTAGATATCGCAGCTTCGTGCTCGTGCATAGTAAAATGCGCATCGAGATGGTGATCACTAGATGGTGGAAACGTCTGTCGTGATTGCGTTGGTATATCATTAGAGAAACTCACAAGTAATTTGCAGAAGTCATAGGCGACCTCAACTTCACGCCAGCCTTGCCATATGCCCACAGCGCTGAACGGGTGCTGCTGTTGTGGAGCCAATCGAAGGCTTTGCATAATTTTCCAAATTCTAGAGAGAGGTTTTCTCGGATCCAGAGAGCTACAGAATGATCTCCAGCGTTGTTTTTCGAGCTTGTCAAGGTGGCGCAGGACGTGGCGCTGAGCCCGGCGTGATGCAGTGACGTCTAATGGTGATTCGGTCCTTCTGTATTTCCGTTCTGCTCAACGCCGTATCGGGCGAAGTCGCTCGTACTGGTCATCAATAGGTGATCTAGGTGAAGGTGCGCCGAGGTGTTTTGTTGTGTCGCGTAATGTTGTCGCGATTACATCTTCAATATTGGATGGTGATTGGATGGCTTGACATGCGGTGTTCACAAATTCTCGATATGTTGGCCAATCGATAGAACGCACAGGGTGCGGAGCTGGGGGATGTAACCATTTCAACTGAATATATGTTGATAGCTTGTCACGTCCATGGGTGTCGAGATCAGTACACCATCGTGCAGCAGTCAGCAGGCTCTTTGAAACAAACGCAATGTAAAGACAACTGCTTTAGTAAGAGCCTCGAAGGTATGTTGCCGGGCCATCATTGATCACCATCAAGCCTTGACTGAGCATGAAGTCAGCCAAGTCTCTACCGCGGGCGTTCGTCGAAGCAGAACCCCACTGGGATGGTGGGCATTAAAGTCGCCGATGACTATGTGGGGAACCGGACCAGTTTTCAGTATGGACAGCAAGTATAAATACTTTATGCTTGATATTGAGGGTATATATCCTCCTATTACTGAGAATGTGCGCAGCTTGTACTTCAGCGTTATGCAAACGTACTCGTGGAAGCATATGGAGCAATGTCTTTACAAAGGCACGTTTAACTCCGGCGAACAAGAGTGGGAACTTTGCTCAAATTGTGGTCATTCCTTGACCACAATGGCGCATATCCAGATATGCAAAGTAAAGGCGCCACGTTTGGTTCAAATATTACAGCCACGGGAAACTGGTATTTGAACATCCATTGCCGAAAGTCTGCGAGGCGGCCTCGTAGGCCAATGGCATTCCACTGCATTATTGCAGGTCTTCGTAATTGGTTTTCAAAATATAGCGCCATCATGCCTTGTTGTAGAGCCATGAGGAGCGGTTCCAAAGCATCTAGATCATGTAGCGCGGTCTCAGCAACCGGCGTCTGTATTCCGCAGAAAAGTTAACTCATCACAGTTATGAGGTGTTTAAGCATACTTCGTACATTTTCATTTTCTTTCTTATCAGAATATGTAATTAAACTAAGTACGGTAAGCATTTGTTGAACGTCATCCACAACATGCCTCCTACTTCAAGGAAATATTAACAACTACAGAACACTCTACACGCCTCGTATCGCGCATGGATAGCGAGAAAATGAGTACTCAGTAATTTTTTTTCAAGCAGAGAATTACGCTACACCCTTCAAACATTCAGCACATGTCATCCATATCATAATCCCCTTTCCATATAAATTTGGACTTTCTACCGTACTTGCTCCTTCCAGGGCAGCTGGGAGACTGTAATACTTTTATTAAGCAGCTTAAAACAGGTCGAATACGAAGGTGCGTCAACTTTCATTCAGCCCATAATTAATGGGCCATTTCGAACTTGTTCTTATATCACCCTTAACATTTACCAAATTTCCTCAAGGTATAAACTACGTCAGTAATTTAGTTTTGTTTCGTGAAAACTGTCAATGCAGGCATATATTGTTTCTCACCATTTCCGATCGCACTAACTGCTTCGATGTAAAACAACTGCGATTATACAAACCCGCTGTTGTGTTCTATCAAAGTATACTTGAAGGCGGCATTTGTATACCTGGTACTGGTACCAGCGAAGCTGTTTAGACCAATTAGCAGTGTACATATTTGGTACTCTATACACTGTTTACCATAATTAGTCCTTAGTTTTGAATATCCTCCGCCAGGTGTTTCTTCTTTTAGCCGCACCAATTTTCCTTTTTCAAATTGCCTGTGGCAGATACACTAAACTGGCGGCAGATGGCACCTTCAACAAGATTACTTCAAGAGGCGGCCATCACTTCTTTGAGGAATGAAAATCGCTCATTGAGCAAATAAGTAACCACACTAACTACATATTTAATTAAGTACTTTACCGCTTATTTATCAATTTAGGAAATGTAGCCGGTGAGACGGGAAGGCGTATTCACTTGGAATGAGTTGTCAAGACTGCACGTGTTTTGAATACTAATTTTCGAAGTGCCCGACGAAATGCATCGGTGCTCCAGGTACTTTTGTGCTTCAGTGGATTAAACAGCGTTCTCTTAAAAAAGCATATCTTACCACTGGTTTGATGGCAGTATATATATATATATATATATATATATATATATATATATATATATATATATATATATATATATATATATATATATATATATATATATATATATATATATATATATATATAAACGAGGTGGGAAAGGCAGGGTGGTTAACCAGATAAGATTCTGCTTTGCTAATCTCGAAACCACTGATGTACAAAATTCGTTCAGAATAGCTATGCCTTGCTAACCCACTCGCTAATATTTGTAGATTAAGATACGTGCTATAAGGTAATTAATTAAAACCTAATTATTGGAAATATGTTACTGCTTCAGTTAAGGATCGATTTTGCGTCGATGTAATGGGCCGCTTCACCGAGTAATTTAGCTCAAGGGTGAGAATTGTGCTTTCTGCCATGGGCAATTTTTAACAAATTCATGCAACTAACAAAAACACCCTACATGCTGATATATTTACAAAGTGCTCCTGTATGTACGCCTCTAAAAGGCCGTTATATATAGTTCAAGTGCACATCCTCTTCTGCACAACTAATATTTTCCGGTAATTCCTAGTCATGCCTAGTACCAAAGTGGAATATGTTGGCCTAGAGTAGAAGAGCACGTGGTATAACACATCTTTCAATCAGTTAGGTTTTTTTTTACATACCTGTAACAGTTTTGAAAAGTTCTGTCGCGAACTTTTCTATGTATCCACGTTAAACCGTCACGAAACCACGCAGGTAAGAATTTTTTTTTACTTTCTACCTGTTCCACTTTTTTGCCCTAAAACACAACAGTTGTACCGAAGTTTGTTATCTTACTTGTAGCAGCAAAAAAATGCATATTTAGCTTGACTAACATTCCTTTGCACATGAATACACTATATCCAACATGACACTTTCATTCGGTAATTAGTCACCTGATGTTCAAGGTCTTGAACACATAGGCCGCTGAAGAGAATATTTGTATTGTCTATAATATTACTAGCTTAGGAGGTGCTGCAATATCACATAGGTCATTTGTATAAGCTAAAATACACACCGGTCCTACGCTTGAGTAGAGCGGCATACTGTTTTTATTTTAGCTTTAAGATATGCGCTATTATTTATGCTAACATACTGATAGGGGCAAAGCGTTTCATCAGTAATTTTAATACCGCGCCATCCACACCACACTCTCTAAGTGTGCTCATTTAAATATTATGACGTAGCGCCTCGAAAGCCAGCGTTCGTACCATAACAACGCTAAGTACAAGAACGAAAAGAACACATACAACGGGACGGGCGCTAAACTTACAACTACTGTTTATTGCACATGATTGCCTGTATTATAGACACTGCGCATATAGGGGTGTGAAATGCGTCCGCTACAGACAGACGCGCGCAGAAAGAAGAGAACGAACTTTGAGAGCGACCGGCGAGCAGCCGAGCGGCGGTGAAACTGAAACTTTGTAGTACGTGCCTTCCACGCCGAGGAGGCCGGCGCCGAAAACATAAACATCCGCTCGTTGTGCAGACGTTCACGGCGGCGGCGCCGGAATCGGATCCTCTACAGCACACAAGGCACACATCATCACTCGAAATACTGCATGATTCGATAAACTGACGTATCTGCATATGTATCACAAAAAACGAAAGCCATTTTTAATGGGATTCATTCTTGTCGAGTGTAGCCCGATTTTCTCTGCCATCTTGCCTGACCGGTTTCGGAAAGCCGCTAGAGTTATAGAACGCCTCGAGAGCGCCATAAATGTCAGTCAAACAGCGTGCAATCAATTGTGGTTGGACACAGCCGCTCTCGAGTTCCCATAAAAGCACGCCAGTGTGCTTCCACTAGGGATGATTGTTGACGTTAGCCTATGTGACGATTGACGCTAGACGTCCTAGTCGCGTGTAAGTGATGTCAGGACTGTCAATAAAAAAAAATGCTCGCTCCTTCCCGTTTGATTGCGCCCTATAGCATCTGTGTAGAGCTTCCACCCACAGTGGTCTACACGTCGCCTTACAGGACCATTCTCGCCAGAATGCTTCGCCCCGAGAAGCTTCATGCCCCAACCGAGGTCGAGGAACGTAAGCGTTAACGCGCGCCGAGGCTGCTTGTCGTCGTCATGCGGATCAGACATCCGAGGCCTGCGTTGCTCTGCTGGAACGAAAACGGATCGCCGATGTCAACGGTATACAAATCAACGAAACCAATTAAACCTGTGAACCAGTGGACATTGGATAGAAGCGTCTGGTAGCAAGGAAATCGTAATAGGTGTTTACATCGACTTTTCGAAAGTATTTGACCTTATTATACACCCCATTATTTTTTCCAAGGTCAAGAAATACGGCGTATGTGGGACAGCTCATGCGCTCTTTAAGCCTTACCTTACAGACAGAACACAGTACGTAGATATCGGCATTGTACATATGTATAATGTTGTAACATAATCTACATAATCATCTTTAACACTTCAATGTAATCAAACATTCCATCTTGAGCAACCACTGTATATTTCCCGCTGCACATCCATTTCACACACACACGTTACAAATGCGGTCACCGTTTCGTTTCAGCAAATTAACCTAATTTGTTAGAACCCTTCTTCTAAACATACACCAGTGCTTCGCATCACGTCACGTTTATCTTGGGTTGTGGCTGCCGGAATTTTCATGCAGCGCCAAAGACTTATCTGTGGCTTTCTATATTCAATAGGCTTCAGCTACTTCTCGTTATGTCTTCGTGTTTTCATTGCTTAGGAAAAGTCGTGTTGGCATACATAGGTATGCACACAAATTGAGCCCGTTCAGGCCCCGGGAAGGTATTGGTGCGTTAGTATCAGTGCAGTTATCACTGCGGTCACAACATACTCGTTCAATGGGGTTGCTGCTCCGAAACCTGATACGTCACCTGGACTTCTTACTATGTTCACCTGAGAAACCTGGCTTTTCTGTGACGTTAAATTTTTACTTCCTCCCATAGCTTTTTGGTGTTATTTTTGTTTACCTTATTAACACGACCTCTCAGTGCTTTCTTTTTCACGAATTTTACCTTGTTCGCTTGGTTACTACATTTCTTCCGCTCAGACAGCATTTCTACGTTTCTTGTGTTTACAAAAATAGCATGCATGTCATCATGCTGCTATGTGCTGCTGCTGTCTTCCCGCATAACTCACGCCTAGAGAAGTTTTGGATTGCGTGTCTGATGGCAGGATTGAATCTCGGTAGCCCAGCACACCAGCCCGACGGTCTAACCACTAGGCGAGGCGAAAAACTTTTTTTTTTACTATTGCTTTTAGGCCACAACCGTACGTACGCTTATATCGTCATGACACAAACAAGCTATTTGAGATTATCACCGCGTGCCACATTGTACAGCACAGGTGAGCGTAAACTCATGCGCACGCACTCGAGCAGAGACCCGGAAGGGCTGCATTGGGACAGCTCGTTATGTGGATAACGTGGTGTGAGCTAGAACCTTCGGTATGACTCTCCTCTGACATTGCAATAACGCAGAAATTAACAAAGATTTTAGCACCCTTCTTGCCTTTAAAAAGAGCCCCGCTGTATGTAGATTCAAAAAAAGAAAAGGTGCGTTCGATCTGCCGCAATTTTCTTATAGCAATAAAAAAAAGTCCCCTTACCTGCAAAAGCAAGCACAGAATCTTTCGTTGTTGTTCAGGCGTTCACTGCCGCCTAACTGCCGACGAATGCGCGCTCTGTTGGACCCTTTATGTAGTTTGCCTCCGACGTATTCCTTATACGCGTGGGCGTTCCCCCGTCGTTAGCCAGCGGAGATGAACTGCCACGTGCGACCAGCCATGACGCAGCTAACCTTGGCTAGCTGCACACTTCAATTTTCCACCGAGTGATCCACAACAGTGCACGTCTGCAAACGCAAGCATAACTTTTTTTAGCGGTTGCTTCGTCGTGTAATGCCGCCGAACTGCCGCACACGCTTGGCTGTTTGTTTCCTGTTCTGTGGGCGTTATATGCGCCATGCTGATATCGTGCGGAAAAGTGTGGCGCCGACAAGCGAGGCGTTGTCTTAATGTTCACCTAAGAGTGCACTACGACTGCTGTAAATAAATCGGCGCGCTCAAATCTAGCCAGACATTTTAATCATTAGCTGAGCGAAACCATGTTTCAGGGAACTAAGTTTCTGTTTCGTTATAAGAACCAAAACACCGCGAATTAGTCGAGGCACACCTGATGCATAAACATTCTGACTCGTGCGTAAGCTAAGCCTCTGTCGCCTTGCCGGACAACCAAGTACAATTCGTGAGTGGCACGATTCCCTGATGAGCCTTGTACAACTTTCATACACCACGTGCCTTTGTATGTGTGCACAAAATCTCGTCAGTATCGCAGGTCATTTGGCTTTGAGTCAGCGCCCGTGTTGTCTGAGTCCATTGTCCCTCCTTTTCGCACTGTTTGATTTCGACGTTTGTTAGTGGGCGTTATGTTAAAGGCTTACAATGTTTGACCGCTTCTCTGGGATGACCAAACCTAGCAGCAGTCTTACGTTTTCAAGCAAATTGGAGAAACTTTATGGCTGATGTCCGCCAGAATTTTTAACAGGCGTAAGTTTATTAAGGCTTATGTAAATAATTACTAAATGATCGTTGTCTTCCTCTAAAGAGCCTTCATATGAAGCCCGTACTTATTTTGCCCGTTGCACTAAGAGAACAAAACAAGCCGCATTGTTTATATTTGCTGAAATAAGGAGAACAATATCGGTGACTCGTAGCCAAAATTCAAAGGTTTTGGCGGAATTATGGCTTTTGCCGTAGTTTTACAAACGTTTCTAAGCGATGACCTTCTTTTGCGAACAACGTACAGGGTTTACGCAATATCCTGAAACAACATGCCCCTCAAGTTGCATATCAAGGGCGTGGGGTGCATCTTATGCGTTGTGTACGCGCAGAGTTTCAAGAGCGTCGGTTACTTGGGCCTAAGGACCAGCATCTGAAGGCCTTGCGACACGCTCCCAAAATACTTTGTCGCAGCGTCTGCAGCGGGTATGCATCATCGGTGGTGACCATGTTCAAGGTCAAAGAGAGACGGAGAAGTCATAAGGGAAAGGCAGCGAGGTTAACCAGGCTGAGTCCGATACGCCACCCTGCTCAGGGGAAGGGGGAGAGGGGATCGAAAGAGGAGAAGGAAGAAAGAAATTCACAGTTTGCATCCTCACACACTCAAGCGTTCATCGCCGAGTCAATCACAAGCGGTCATTCAAGCTGGTGCATTTAAAGAAACGCACGAGCACCTTTATGGCCTTGCACATAGTAGGCGCACGAGGCCGTGCGCCTAAGATCTCCTCCTCTGTCAAAGGCCAGTCGTCTAAGTGCCCCAAAGTTGTCCGAAGGGCACTCGTCTTATCTTCGTATATGAGGCAGTCACACACGAGATATTTGGTCGTTTCTTCGACGCCGCATGCAATGCAATTTGGGCTCTCCGCTATTCCACTTAGGAGTGAGTAGGCGTTTGCGAAAGAAACTCCTGCTCGAAGGCGGCACAGTAATGTCTTTTCCCATCGGTTAAAACCAGATAAAGGTTGTAATCCCATGTGTGCATGCATGGTATATAGCTGCCGTTTAGTGAGGTCGGGTGCGTTCTATTTCCTTAGAGTAATAATATCGACAAGACCACCCAGGTGCCGGGCTGCATCCCTTCTCGACAATGGTAACGAGGTGCTGTCACATTCACTATGTGCCTCACGGGCAGCTTGGTCAGCACTTTCATCGCCAGTAACTTTGCATTGCCCAGGTAGCCACTGATATACAATATCGTAGCCTCTGTCCACCACTTGACGGTAGCGTAATCGTATCACTGCTATCAATTGTTCATCTGGGCTGCGGCGCAGAACTGAAAAGAGTGATTTAAGGTTGCCCTTGAATCGCAGAATATAGCCCCGTCATTTGGTGACTGTTGCGGCACATATAGCACTGCGCTACGGAGGACAGAAAGTTCGGACCCTGTCTACGTTGTGACGTACTTGCACGCTCTCAAGCACTTTATTTGTCCTCCGGGTGCTTGACAGCACCAGAGTGCTGTAAGGCATGAAACCCATGAAAAGCGCTTTGTACAGACCTAGCATAAAATTCACCGACGGTTCCCATGCATTTCCAGTGATGGCTTTCCACAATTGACCGATCGAGATGAGTCTCTTCCTTAACTAGGATACATGGGGGCTCCACGAGAGGTCGCGGTCGACAACGATCCCTAACAATTGATGAGTTCTCGCATACAAGATACGCTGGCCAATAATAGACACCGGGTATCCAGTGATTGATTTGCGGGTGACGGCCACTATAATGCGCATTTTGCTGTTCAGACGGTGAGAGCTTGTTCCTGAGGATAAGCAGACGTCAGCGTTGCAGCCTTTTGTAATCTTGGAGGAACCTGCGAGTGAATTACATCTGAAGCCGAGATGCAAATGTCATCTGCGTAAATTGGCAGACTCACCAACTGTGACAGGAACTCCGCCAGCCCAATCAGAGCTAGGTTGAACTAAACTGGGCTCAAATTAAACCACCTTGTGGAACTCCACGGTGGGTGTAGTGGTCGGTAGTTTGACCATCCTCAATGAACACAAAGGAGCTCCTTCGGGTCAGGTAGCTCCAAATACAAAGGTAGCCCCGAAGCAAAAGATACGAGAGCCCTGACTCTTAAATGGGTTCTTCCACTTCTTCAAAGTGGGCGATGAGCATTAAAATCTCCTGTGATTATCCAAGGACGGAAAGTCGTCGTCAGAACATTTTCAAGCCTTTTTGCAGTCTAAGCGACTTGATGGGGAAATGCAGCTTGCGACGAGCGTGAAGGAGAGCCACTTCTTCCATATGCTAAAGCACGCATGCTGGATGATATCGTTTTGCTCTCGCAACTTGACTTGATGTACTCCTTTGAGTGCCCGGATAACGGCTCTGGCTTTTGGCTCAAGGTCATTGGAAAGTCGCCAACAACGGGAACTAAAAGTATTTCATGCTTAAAATTGTTCTTCAAGTTTGCTGCCTCTAAGCTGAAGCAAATATTTGTGCGTTTACACATTTTAGGAACACTTCAATATTTGTCTTTGTACTGGCATACTAAATTATGCGAGTTAACTGATATCACATGACCACATTAGATCACTATCCAGCTCGATCTGGATCGAAATTTTAGACCGCAACTGGCTCCCTCCCGATCAAAGTGCGCCGTGTGGAACCGTATTAGGTTTGTTCGTTTTCTCACAAAGCGGGGAAGACGACGAAGTGCCTTCTTGGCAGAACACTTATTTCTGTGCTCTGTGAATTTTTGGTGAAATCTTCGAATTTCGAGGTGTCTCGCCTTCCCGTCTTGCGGCCATGGACGCGGAGCATGCCAGAGGCCCGCCTGGCCAGAAGTCATCAGGGCCGTCAACAGCAAGGAAGCGAGTTGGCCCCCCAGTGACACCGAAGACACCGCGCTGTACTATATGTCGGAAGACGACTCATCCGACGACGGCTTCATACCCGTCCGGAGTAAGAGGGCGAAAAGAAAATCCTCAACACAGCGCCGTCAACTACTGCAAGTGCAAGGACTATGAAGTCAAGGCCTGCGCGCTGGTCACACGTCATCATCTTTATGCCGGGAGAACCGTCAGGCAACCAACGATTGCAGAACAGGCAAGCCCTATCCATTATTCTGGAATGTGCGGTGCTGGATCAAATTAAAGACATAAGAATAAATCCACGCAAGAATATACTCGCCATAGACGTGTACAACGCAAGTGTGCTTGGAAAACATCCCGATTGATGACACATCCATAGCCGGTGTGATTTATGACATTGACATTGCCATTCCCAATGATGACTTACATAGCCTCATCAAGCCGGCATACGAGGGCACGATCATTACCCAAGTGCGCCGCCTTGCGAGTTCGCGCTGCGTAAAAGTAACATTCAAGGGGGATTGTATCCCATTCCACGTTAAAGTCGGTCATTACCGACATCCGGTTCGACCATTCATCGAGAAGCCCTTTCCAGGCCATCAGTGTTTCAGGCTAGGACACGTCAAGGGCGTGTATTCCAACTGGCTACTGTGTCTCCGTTGCGCTGAACCTCATGCAGAACAAACCTGCGGTGCCAAGGTCCTGAAGTGCGCCAACTGTAGCGGCCCTCACGCGGCCTCGTCGAAAGACTGTCCCCGCATCAAGAGGGAGCGCGCGGTTCTCAAGCAAATGCCCAGAGACGATTCGGCCCACAGGGAGGCAGCCGAAATAGTCCGGCGTCGGCGTCGAAGTCGACACTATCGTACGTCTTCGAAGAAGGCGCATGCGCGAAGTGACAGTACCCACTCCACTGCGGTGCCAGTTAGTCGCGCCGCGAAAAGGCCCACCACTTCCACGAAGGAAGCAGAAAAGACTCTTTCTTTAGAGGAATGGCCTACGCTACTGTGCTGCTCCCTTGCTAAGGAACCTCAGAAGGTCGAGGCCCCACCGGATCCTTCTCCGGCCATAGATGATTCACCTTAAACAGACCGTCAAGTCATCTCGGTGCTACGTTCTCTCATGGAGGCCATTCGAGCGCTTTTAGTGGACATGGGGACACCGTCTGCTCGAAGCGCACTTAAAGTGCTGGATGCCTTAAGCCCAGTGCTTGCTTCCCTCAGCTAGAAAGATGGCTACCCATACCTCATTTTTCCGGAAAGAAGTCAAGGCAGCGTCCGTCATCCAGTGGAACGCCAGAGGGCCAAAATCACGAATTTCAGATTTCCGTCAGTATGTGTACACCAATGTGTTTCCACTCATCGTCATTTGTGAGCCCCACTTGTCGAAACCAATCAGACTGTGAGGGTACGAATGTTTCATGTCACCAACAAATGGTGCATGCAGCAAAATCATCTTTTTTGTTCGTCGTGAACTCACCTATGTTTTGCAACCAATTGCGCCCCACGACGACAATCAATATATATGCATCACAGTTAAAAAGAACAAACTCTTGTTTACTCTCATAGGCGTGTATATATATCGCCTTCCAGCAATTTCGATACCAAAAGATTTGCGGATATCTTGAGTGTTTGTCCCGCCCCATGAGTCATCATAGGAGATTTCAATGCACACCATCCAGCATGGGGAAGTACAAAGACAAATGCGAGAGGACGAAGATTAGCAAGCATCGCCTACAACTATGGTCTTACGCTCTTGAACGATGGTAGCTCCACCTTTCTTCGAGGCGGGACATACAGCAGCTGTCTCGACCTTGCGTTCGTCTCCAACTCTCTCGCCAGATGTGTGAAGTGGTTTCGAGATATTGAGACACATGGGAGTGATCACATTCCCACGTATCTGAACATCAAAGGCTTGTCGTATATATCAGGCCCACGGAATACCATTCGGACGATTCAATGGGCCGACTTCAAATCTGAGATGGAAGATGCCTGCCGCGAGGGCCTACCCTCTGGGTTAGAGCAAACGATTTAAATTACGGTGCAAAACGCCACTCGCATGATGACGATCTCTCCCACGCGAAATGACTTCGACATAGAATTAGAGCGACTTCGAGCACTTCGTCGCCGGGCGGAACGTCGATATCGGCGTATAAAATCAATCCATGAGCTTAGGGCAGCCAGGAGGATGCAAAAGAAGATTCAGCGTCGTATGGATAGATTAGCGTCGGAAGGTTGCGCAACCTTTTGCCACACACTCGACCCCCGCAAGCCACTGTCTCACGTTTGGAAAACGGTGCAAGGTCTGCGTTGCCTTCCGGAACGGCGTTTTCCATTCAAGGCGCAAGAGCTTTTCCAAGGGCGGCAAGACATCGATGTCGCAGAAGACTTTTGTGCGCGGATCGCAGACCAAGCGATGCGTCCAGATCCTCCAGCCCGAGCTGACGTCCCCCATTCCCGTGATTGCCGCATGGACCTTCCTTCTACAATGGAGGAGTTCGAAGCGGCACTAGCTCTCTGCAGGCGCTCATCATCTCCGGGTCCAGATGGTATATCATACCGGGCCTTGTGCTATCTCGGCGAATTCGCGCGTATAGAATTGTTGAGCCTTTACAACTCCTCATGGCAGGAGGGCAATGTTCCTGAAAATTGGAAAGTAAGCCGCCTCGTGCCACTCTTAAAGCAGGGCAAATCCCCATCCCCACTAGAGCTCACCTCTTACCGCCCAATAGCGCTGGCCAGCTGTGTAGGAAAGATAATGGAACGAATGATCCTTGGCCGCCTGGAATTCTACCTTGAATACAATAAGATTTATCCGATTTCCATGGCTGGTTTTCGACGTGACCGCTCTTCCATCGACAATTTAGTTGATCTCGTTTCGTACGTTAGCACGAAAGGTCCCATAAGCGTTTATTTGCAGCTTTATTCTTAGATGTGAAAGGGGCATACGATAACGTATTACATGAGGCCATTCTCGACGCTCTTGCGACGGTTGCCTAGGTGGTCGAGTCTTTTTGTGGATTGCAAGTTACCTATCTGCAAGATCATTCTATGTGTCAACCGACGATGGCCCAACTATAGCGTATAAGTAAACGCGACGCTATACCAGCAGGGGCGTTCCTCAACGCGGTGCTCTCAGCCCGACGCTATTCAACCTCGCTCTTTTGGACTTGCTGAATATTTGCCAACTACCATCAAAATTTCAGTATACGCTGACGACATCTGTGTCTGGTCTTCGGCAGTCACACTTCCTCAGGTACGCGCACGGCTTCAAAGAGCGGCCACTTTGACAGCGAACTACTTGTGTAAATGGGGTCTCAGCATATCACCAGAAAAATGCGCACTAGTGGCATTTGCTCGCAAACCGATGACGCCTTATGTCATCTCAGTCAATGGGCGGACCATTTCTTATGTCCAAACCCACAGATTTCTTGGCGTAATTATCGACCAAGACCTCTGTTGGAGTCCGCACGTGGCCTACATGAAACGGCGCCTGACAGCAACCTCCCAGTTGTTTAACTACTTGACAGGAAAGACGTGGGGGATGTCAGTAGACGCACTGCTGAGACTCTACAGAGCTCTTTTTCTCGGATTTTTAAGATATAGTCTACCTGTACTGAACAACACCTGCAAGACAAATATTCGTGTTCTGCAGGCAGCACAAGCTCAAGCACTCAGAGTTTGTCTTGGTTTACCCAGATGCACGTCAACTGAGGCAACTATTGCGATTGCTCGGAACCATCCAATGTGAACTCACATTACGGTGGAAACCCTGAGAACGCACATCCGACATTTTGCCTGTGCCCCCTATCACCACCTTGCAGCACTACCTTCAGACAGGCACCAAGCATCATTCTCTAAAACTATCGTCAAGTACAACGACAAACTTCCCCCGGGCTTCACCGCTGCATCTAAACCATCGATACCCTCTTGGTGTCTTATCAGCCCCACAGTCCATCTCAGTGTACCAGGAATCGGGAAAAAGTCTGAACTGTCGTCGCCTGTGCTGAAACAACTGTGTCTGTTTCTTCTGCACGAGAGGTACGCGGACAGGGAACACATTTATACAGATGATTCCACAAACATCCAGTGTTCGTCGGGTGCTGTGGTTTTCCCAGCAAGAGCTATTACCATCACCTTTAGGACTGACCACCCAACATCATCAACATCTGCTGAACTAGCTGCTCTTCGCGCTGCACTTTGTTTCGTTAATCGGGAGCCACCTCGACAATGGTCTATCTTCAGCGACTCAAAGGCAGCCCTACAATCTGTGCTATCAGCTCTGCGTCGGGGGCCATTCAAGCAGCTCGAATTTGATATTAGATGCCTAATGCATACATCACAGGAGAAAGGACACCACGTGACGTTTCAGTGGCTGCCAAGTCATTGCGGTGTCATAGGAAACGAAAACGCCGATAATGCCGCTCGGGCAGCTCTTGAAGATGCACAACAATAGGCCATACCACTTTAACGGTCCGACGCAGCTAGCAGACTTCGAGTGCTTGCACTGGAGATCACGCTCTCTCTATGGTGCACACCAAACAGCCAGACCAACCGGAGCAACCGTCAATACCACCTGCCCTCTTTGATGCATCTCTATATGCCAACTAGACTCCGCCGAAGAGAGGCGACTCTGCTTTATCGCTTATGGCTAGGGGTGGCTTTCACGAAATCTTACTCATTTCGCATTGGAATGGCCGACAACGCTCTCTGCAATGCCCGTCTTTGAGAGGAGACGCTAGAACACATTCTTTGCGACTGTCCTGAATATAATGTTCAGAGGCAGTCCCTGGCATCCGTTCTAGCGCACCTTGACAATAGACCATTGTCCCTCGACCCGATTTTCACATGCCGCTGACAGAAGACATCGCAGCTGAAGGCGACGAAAGGACTACTTCGGTTTTTGAAAGAGACTGGATTGGACAAGCGGCTGTGACACTGATATCACGTACCACACCAGAGTGATAACGGACGATGTGTGTGTGCTGCGCTATGTGCTCTCTCTCTCTCTCCCTTCCCCATCTTTCATCCCCCCCATCCCGCTCCCATGTGTAGGGTAGCAAACCGGTTAAACTAAGCTGGTTTATCTCCCTGCCTTTCCTTCTCCACTTTTTCCTTCCTCCGTTCCTTCCTTCTCAAAAAGGAAACACTAGACAGATACAGAAGTATGCAAGGCTTCTTTCTGTACTTTTGTAAATAATATTTAACTACTTTGCTTGTGAGCTAATGCATGTCCATACGTGCAACACTGGTTCCTGGCTGTAAACAGGGTTCAATTTTTTAGAATAAAAATACTTACTTGCCCCTATTAATATTGATGACTTAGCATGACGAGAGAGAGAGGGAAGGATATAACGAAGGCGGGGATGTTAACCAGTCAAGTCTGGTTGGCTACCCTATGCTGGGGAAGGAAGAAAAGGGAGGAGAGAAAAGGGAGAAGGAGCGTGTATACAGCAGCACAACGAAGTTTTACTCAGGCGATTTTTTTGCTCCAATAGCACGACGAAGTGTTACTGTTGCGATTGGCGGGGCGGGGGGGAGGGGAGGAGGGAATTTTGGGTGTACGTGTCATAAGAGAGATATAAACGGGATGGGAAAGGCTGGGAGGTTAACCGGATAGGATTCTGATATGCTACCCTGCTGTGGAGGAAGGGGAAGAGTAAATTAAAGACGGAAAGAACAGCGGAGAGAAAAAACAAAGAAACGAGAAACAAAACTTGGCAGAAAACACGATATAATCATGAGGCACGCCGTAATGGGAGGGTCCGGATTAATTTTGACCCACTGGGGTTTTCTAACGTGCATCTAAATCAAAGTACACGAGCGACTGCAGCAGGTTAATTTCTGTGGGCGGATCATGCTATGTGTTGCTTCACGCACTATCAAGATGGCGAACTGCACAGACGAAAGCAAGCGCCGACACCAGCAGGTGACTCAGTGAAAGTTTTGAATTCTTGTGAGGTTTTACGCACTAAAACCAGTATTTAATTATGTGGCACGCTGTAGTGGGGAACTCTAGTATAATTTTGACCACCAGGGGATCTTTACCGTGCCCCCAATGCACGGGATACGGGCGTTTTTGCGTTTCGCCCCCATCCAAATGCGGCCGAGATTCGATCCCGCGACCTCGTGCCTGCAGCAGTGCAACACCGTAGCCGCTGAGCCACCGCGGTGGATCATTCAGATCTTTTAAAACCACCCACAAAACGATAAGCATACATATAACCTGCAAAGTGTCTGTACAGCACGTTTCCGGCACATGACGAGCTCGGATACAATCCACTTCTACAAGTGCAACGTGAATGCAGTGAAAGCATGTGCGTGGAAAGAAGAAAATTTTACGCATAAGCTCCTTTGGGAGTTGTCTAAGCATGCGTAAGTATTGTGCCACTTGCTCATCTCCGCGCAACCCAGCCCAGTCAATGCTATAAAACTTGATCCGACCCGTATAAACGACAGCGCTGCGGCGACACGAACTGCAGCGGAGCGCGACACAATGTGAATTGATGACGCAAGCAAACTACTGCAAGTGGCAGCGCCAGGTGCGCTGATGAATCATTATAAGACGTTAGCAGTCTTCGGCGCCTTATCCACCCGCGTCGAACCATTACCAACCGTGATCAACCGTACTACGGCGGCGGCGGCCGCCGCCGAAGGTCCGTTGGCTCGAAGGTCAATTGGCTCGCTGCCGCTGGCCCTACCTTGAAAGCGATCACCTTACGTGACGGACGGACGAGTTTCCTCGTTGGGTAGGCGTAGAAATGCTCACGCGTTTTAAAAAGTACGCGTTTGAGAATAAATAGGCGCCGGCATGCACTTTATCTCTCCAGACCTCCAGCGGTCATTTCCACATCAGTAAGGGACCACACAGCAGCGCTATAGCATATTTAAGCATGACATTTAAGCATTGTCGGCGACGTTCAAGTGACCTTGAGCCGAGAGCCAGAGCCGTTATCCGGGCACTCAAGCGAGAACTTCCGGGCAAGTTGCGAGATCAAAACGAGATGATCTGGGCAACCAGACAAGACCGCATTACATACGTTACTTACTTCCCAAACATGTTACACAAAATATTGCTTCCGAGTTCTTCCTAATGTTTGTTCACAATAATATCACTCTAGCTGTACCTTTTCGGACGCTGAAACATTATTTGTCCATTTCCAATAGCGACTTTCTAAAGGCAGATACAAGGCACTATACACTTTATTGTCATCTTTCGGCGCTGAGTGCTCTTTTCAACGCCAGCGATCCGTGTGACCCGCGGCGCATCCAGCGCGTCCGATGCGCCGGGAATGACTGTTTGGCCGAGACGATATTTGCAATGAGGCTCTGCCTGTGACTGGAAACTATTGCGTTCATATGGAGCAGTGCACAGGATGGTGCGGTGGGGTGTGGTGAGGTGTGGTGGGGTGTAGTGTGGTGGGGTATTCCGTCGCCAACATGCGCTACACCCATTTTATGATCTTGGCTAGTATGATCTCCAACCAATCTGCTTGGCCGGTACCGATTTCATGCTTACATCTACTCTCGATTATGGAAGAGCCAGGATTTTTCTTTCTCGTTTCATCCAAGACGCAGAAATGGTACAAGAGCGCCAGAAAGCCTTCCAGACGCACGAAAAGCCCTCGGCTTCGAGGGCCGCGGTGCGCAGAAGGAGCCAGCTGCACACACAACTTATGCTCTCTCTATGCGAATGGGATAGCCGGAGCAAAACATGCCGGTGCACAAAATCTCGGGGGCCATGACCATACACTCAAAAAAGTCCTCTACAACCAACAAACCTAGAAACGGAAAGCTGTGCCTTCCACAGTGCAACCCAATTAAGAATGCCGGTAGCGTCGGGAACTAAAGTATGCGACCAAAGGATGGCACTGTCAAGATATAAAATGAAAATCAAAACTAATATTAACATTGCGCAGTGATCAGTATGGCCGCTGCGGTGGTGGTCAGGGGTGCTGGTCGCATGCTCACTCGCTAATTTTGGGCGTTTTGTTAACGCTGTTACCACGTGTTACACACAAAGACGCATGCACGTACTGTCGGCCAAAAAAGTAAGCGAACCACGGCTTAGGTGGCCGGAGTAGCGGCGGGGCCACACCGGAGCGCTGCTATCTCGCTTCGCGCGCTGACGACGAGAGTTCCCCGAGTGTCGCCAGACTTCGCCCTCAATCTCACGCGGGGCCTCATCACGCATGATAAATTTCTAGTGCACCGTTCGGTTGCGCTGCTGCTGATTGTCGCGACGAAGTGGACCGTGCATTGCCGGTAGTCCAGCACATGGCGCTGTCGTGAAGCAGCGGGTGGCGGCAGGTCATGAAACCGCGGCACTGAGAAGGAACGAAGACCCGTTCTGATTGTTGTTTTGTTTATGTTCACGTTATTTTTCATATTAGTGCATGTCGCCGGCTTCCACCGCTTCTCAATTTTAGGCAACATCACGCAAGTAGCCGCAATGGCGGCTACGGTGATGCCCGCTCTTTCGCGTCGGCGCGATAGGTTAGAGAATGGGAAGCGCTGCGCGGACGTCCGAAGCTATAGCGGCGGCGCCCTCGATCCCAAGGCAGCGCCCCGGTGTGGCCCTGCAGCCATTCCGGCCACCTGTTTACTTTTTTTGGCCGAAAGTACACACACACTCATAGGAACACACCACATACACAAGGACGCACGCACGCACGCACACATACACGCACTTATTGATGTCCCCATATATTGATAAGACCACAACCCTATACATATTGCTACATTCACATAAAGTGTTTCTTTTACACAGTGCGCGTGCGCGCCTCGATGAAGAAGAATATATTCTCCAGGGCCTCTAGCTGTCGGCTGAACTGGCCACAGCTTCACCTCTAGGTTTGGCCACACAATTACAGCAACGATAAAAATAACATTTGAATTGTGTCCACAGGATTTGCTTAGGTTTATAAATTTTTCAATTCAGAATTCATGGATTTCTCCAGACTAGAAAATTGCCAAAGTAATTCCGCTATACTTAAAAAGCAGGGCGATGGACATGCCTGTATACAATAGATAACATTAGGCCTATTTCTCTGACTTCAAATCTTGTAAAGTTAATTGTGAGAAAATTATATGTTCATATCGAAAGATGGATAGGCGACAACCTAACATTGACTCTCAAAAAGGATTCAGGCCTGGGTGCTCGATTTGGTGTGCTCAGGTTGACCTGGAGAGTCGAATTCAACTCGCTCGCCGCAACAACCAGTACGCGGCCTTAGTGACATTAGACGTTGCGAAGGCGTATGCCAGTGTCGAGCACACCATCTTCATCGACAGACTTGAAAGTGTGAATCTGTCATAGCATATCATTCCATGGACGTAATCGGACGTGAGGGTACGAACATCTATTACTATCAAAACGATGTTTCTCCTCAATGTTGCAAACATACAAAGGGTGTTCCTCAATGTGCAGTATACTCTCCCCCATTTTATTTATTATTTTACTAAGTCATATTCCTACACACCGTGATGTGCAGGTTAACGTATACACTGATGATATCGCTTTTTTGTGTGTCAAGCAATATACATAGCATTTATAACGCATTACAGTCGTATTTGAATCAGATTGAAATGTGGCTTAGGGTAATACAACTGTCGCTAAATGTCAACAAAAGTACCATAGTAGTTTACCACTTAACTTTTTCCGTCAGGGTAACACTGGAGTACGATCAGGGGAAAATTACACAGGCACAATCATTAACATATCTGGGAATGATTTATACAGAAAATCTTAATTGGTGGACACGCCTAAAATACATCGTGTTTGAAGGAGCACGGGCTGTTGGTTTATTACGAAGAGTTCATCATCATCATCATCAGCAGCAGCAGCAGCAGCAGCAGCAGCCTGGTTACGCCCACTGCAGGGCAAAGGCCTCTCCCATATTTCTCCAACAACCCCGGTCATGTACTAATTGTGGCCATGCCGTCCCTGCAAATTTCTTAATCTCATCCGCCCACCTAACTTTCTGCCGTCCCCTGCTACGCTTCCCTTCCCTTGGAATCCAGTCCGTAACCCTTAATGACCATCGGTTATCTTCCCTCCTCATTACATGTCCTGCCCATGCCCATTTCTTTTTCTTGATTTCAACTAAGATGTCATTAACTCGTGTTTGTTCCCTCACCCAATCTGCTCTTTTCTTATCCCTTAACGTTACACCTATCATTCTTCTTTCCATAGCTCGTTGCGTCGTCCTCAATTTGAGTAGAGCCCTTTTCGTAAGCCTCCAGGTTTCTGCCCCGTAGGTGAGTACAGGTAAGACACAGCTATTATACACTTTTCTCTTGAGTGATAACGGCAACCTACTGTTCATGATCTGAGAATGCCTGCCAAACGCACCCCAGCCCATTCTTATTCTTCTGATTATTTCTGTCTCATGATCCGGATCCGCAGTCACTACCTGCCCTAAGTAGATGTATTCCCTTACTACTTCCAGGGCCTCGCTGCCTATTGTAAACTGCTGTTCTCTTCCGAGACTGTTAAACATTACTTTAGTTTTCTCCAGATTAATTTTTAGACCCACTCTTCTGCTTTGCCTTTCCAGGTCAGTGAGCATGCATTGCAGTTGGTCCCCTGAGTTACTAAGCAAGGCAATATCATCAGCGAATCGCAAGTTACTAAGGTATTCTCCATTAACTTTTATCCCCATTTCTTCCCAATCCAGGTCTCTGAATACCTCCTGTAAACACGCTGTGAACAGCATTGGAGAGATCGTATCTCCCTGCCTGACGCCTTTCTTTATTGGGATTTTGTTGCTTTCTTTATGGAGGACTACGGTGGCTGTGGAGCCGCTATAGATATTTTTCAGTACCTTTACATATGGCTCGTCTACACCCTGATTCCGTAATGCCTCCATGACTGCTGAGGTTTCGACAGAATCAAATGCTTTCTCGTAGTCAATGAAAGCTATATATAAGGGTTGGTTATATTCCGCACATTTCTCTATCACCTGATTGATAGTGTGAATATGATCTATTGTTGAGTAGCCTTTACGGAATCCTGCCTGGTCCTTTGCTTGACAGAAGTCTAAGGTGTTCCTGATTCTATTTGCGATTACCTTAGTAAATAGTTTGTAGGCAACGGACAGTAAGCTGATCGGTCTATAATTTTTCAAGTCTTTGGCGTCCCCTTTCTTATGGATTAGGATTATGTTAGCGTTTTTCCAAGATTCCGGTACGCTCGACGTTATGAGGCATTGCGTATACAGGGTGGCCAGTTTCTCTAGAACACTCTGCCCACCATCCTTCAGTAAATCTGTTGTTACCTGATCCTCTCCAGCTGCCTTCCCCCGTTGCATATCTCCCAAGGCTTTCTTTACTTCTTCCGGCGTTACCTGTGGGATTTCGAATTCCTCTAGACTATTTTCTCTTTCATTATCGTCGTGGGTGCCACTGTTACTGTATAAATCTCTATAGAACTCCTCAGCCACTTGTACTATCTCATCCATATTAGTAATGATATTGCCGGCTTTGTCTCTTAACGCATACATCTGATTCTTGCCAATTCCTAGTTTCTTCTTCACTGTTTTTAGGCTTCCTCCGTTCCTGAGAGCATGTTCAATTCTATCCATATTATACTTCCTTATGTCAGCTGTCTTACGCTTGTTGATTAACTTCGAAAGTTCTGCCAGTTCTATTCTAGCTGTAGGGTTAGAGGCTTTTATACATTGGCGTTTCTTGATGAGATCTTTCGTCTCCTGCGATAGTTTACTGGTATCCTGCCTAACGGAGTTACCACCGACTTCCATTGCACACTCCTTAATGATTTCCACAAGATTGTCGTTCATTGCTTCAACACTAAGGTCCTCTTCCTGAGTTAAAGCCGAATACCTGTTCTTAAGCTTGATCTGGAATTCCTCTATTTTCCCTCTTACCGCTAACTCATTGATCGGCTTCTTATGTACCAGTTTCTTCCGTTCCCTTCTCAGGTCTAGGCTAATTCGAGTTCTTACCATCCTGTGGTCACTGCAGCGCACCTTGCCGAGCACGTCCACATCTTGTATGATGCCAGGGTTAGCGCAGAGTATGAAGTCTATTTCATTTCTAGTCTCGCCGTTCGTGCCCCTCCACGTCCACTTTCGGCTGACCCGCTTGCGGAAGAAGGTATTCATTATCCTCATATTATTCTGTTCCGCAAACTCTACTAATAACTCCCCCGTGATATTCCTAGTGCCTATGCCATATTCCCCCACTGCCTTGTCTCCAGCCTGCTTTTTGCCTACCTTGGCATTAAAGTCACCCATAAGTATAGTGTATTTAGTTTTCACTCTACCCATCGCCGATTCCACGTCTTCATAGAAGCTTTCGACTTCCTGGTCATCATGACTGGATTTAGGGGCGCAGACCTGTACAATCTTCATTTTGTACCTCTTATTAAGTTTCACAACAAGACCTGCCACCCTCTCGTTAATGCTATAGAATTCCTGTATGTTACCAGCTATATCCTTATTAATCAGGAATCCGACGCCTAGTTCCCTTCTCTCTGCTAAGCCCCGGTAGCACAGGACGTGCCCGCTTTTTAGCACTGTATATGCTTCTTTTGGCCTCCTAACTTCACTGAGCCCTATTATATCCCATTTACTGCCCTCTAATTCCTCCAATAGCACTGCTAGACTCACCTCACTAGATAACGTTCTAGCGTTAAACGTTGCCAGGTTCATATTCCAATGGCGGCCTGTCCGGAGCCAGTGATTCTTAGCACCCTCTGCAGCGTCGCAGGTCTGACCGCCGCCGTGGTCAGTTGCTTCGCAGCTGCTGGGGACTGAGGGCCGGGGTTTGATTGTGTTGTTCATATAGGAGGTTGTGGCCAAGTACTGCACCAGGGTGGCCAATCCTGCTCTGGTGAGGGAGTGCGTTACCGGTTCTGGTCACCGGGATCAGGCCACACTCCAGGCCTGTTTATGCAATTTTATCAACACGCGGATTTTTTTTTTTTAATCCGGTGGAAAATTGCCGGCACCGGGATTCGAACCACGGACCTCTTCCACGCGAGGCGGGTGTTCTACCTCTACGCCACCGCTGCAACAAAAGAGTTAGCAACAGTCAATTCGGAATGCGCAGGGAGACTCTGCTGATGACTTATTGTATGTATGTCCACCTCATTTTAGAGTTTAGTTGCGTATTACTTTCTGACGGTCCTGCCTATAAATTACGCCCTCTCGTTCTTTTAAAACGTGGATCATTGTGTCTCTGTCTTGGCCTTCCAAAATTTGTAGCGAGTAATATTCTCTATCGTGAAACTCACCTTCCTTCTCTTCAAACACGATTTCGAATACTGACTGTCCAGACATTACTGAATATTTTTGCTGCTCCCCAGGGACGCTCCACTTGCGTGTTCATTCGAGAGCCGACTGCATTCTTTTGCGAATCAATGGTCTCGACTGCATCTTCTCCAGGTGATTTTGGTGCAGAAGCTATTAGAACCATTGCAAGTATCAATCAGTGGTGTGGTTTTCCCAAATTTACCTACGGCGACGGTAAGCGCTGAAATCGATAGTATATTTCCTAATAACGCTAAGCTTCCGCCTATTAGATGCCTAAGAAGTTTGTTAGATGATCACCTTGGGAACCTCCCTATAAGTACAGTAATAGTCACAAATGCTTCTGTCCGTGGAGAGAAGGCAGGACTGCGAATTGTTTCGCCATCATTAAATTGGTCTAACCCTTATTCACCGTTTTTTCTGTAGTTCGGCCGAGAGCCAACATCGCCACTGGGCACATCCCTTCGATACGCCACTGCAGAAGCCAGCGAATATGCACTTGACGCCATCACCAGGGCAGCAGCCTAAGCACGCGAAATTGCCCACGCTCGCCTCCTGACCTCCCAAGAGAACCAATGGCGTTTGTACGATCGACTACGCAGAAACGTGCACTTTTTACCTGGATCGCCGGTACCGCTGTGGTCCTCGACCCTACACGTTGGGCTGTCAGAAAAACTCCTGTCTCGGGACACAGGCCCACACCGAGTGCTGCGTGCCGTTGCTCCAGTCACGTGTGAAGCCTCCCCAGTCAATGCCAGTGCCTCATATGCCCCGCATTCCACTGACGTTGTCCGTGTCGCGTGCCTCCATGTGCGGTTATTATTCTCTTAGCACCGATGTTTAAACATACCAGGACGATGCGTCTGCCACGGGGCTATTGCTACATGCATACTGCGTGCTTATTTTCTTTTGGACGATGCGCGCGGTTGGCCCGACAAAGCAGACTAACTGCTCGTAGGCCTCGAGCTGCCGGCTGAACTGGCCGGCGCTGTAGTTGTTTTTGTAAATATACATTGTAAATAACCTTCAGTGTTTAATCCCTCGTTCGCATAGCAATACCATGTTTGTTTTCAGAGTTGTGCTTGCGATAGCATGGTTTCGAACAATCCTTTAATGGAAATTTCGAAGTTTTTCTTAACTTTTAAAGTGAAACGTACGCATCCGATGCACGACTATCTTCAGGGTACCCGGATGATGCATTTCTTGCTCGACAGGGTCTTGCTTCCGCATTCACCAGTGTTCTGTCAGAAATGTGGAACTCATATGCGGAGGCCTCATTTGCAATCTGACCAAGGAAATTAGTAATTCTTGAACTATGGAAGTGATCTCGCTTTATTTTTCTAATGGTCGCAGCGCTTTGTGCAGTGCAAAAGCACACGATAGTTCCCTGTAGGCTCCGATATCTCGTTAAGTTCCCCTAATAAAGAAAAAGACAGTGATGTATGTAAATGCTTTTCAGTCACAACTAACCTTTATCCTTTAAGCCAGCATTAAATATAAATTACTCGTTTGCTGTGTTAGCTGTAAAATTAACTCATTTCTTACTATATTTTATTTTTCTTAAGCAAGATGTCCATTGTCACCTATTGACAGCACGACGCCGTTCTTCGGGCTTCTGCGCTCGTTCGTGGCAGGGACCAGTCGGTATACGGTGATTCAGACACAGAAAGGCAAAGAAACCTTCCGAAAATAGAAGTTTATTAACCGTACTAACAGGCCCAAGAACAGAACACTGCTTCACCAAAGGTGAGCTGAAAAGTAACTACCGCGACAAAAAGAACGAAAGCAATGTTAATCACCACATAGAAGGCATCTGCTGGAATGTTGCAGCAGTGCCGGTCGTAATGAATGAGCAAGCAAACTGTTGTAGCAAACAGAAGCGTTAGGCGAGATAACGCTCATGGATCCCGGAGAAGAAAAAAGTTGTGCCCACAAGAACCCGTTTACCGCGTACCACAACAGCGACAACCAGTACGTAGGCAAACAATATAAACCCTTACTACAGGAACTGCTTTCTTTTTCCTAGTTAAAAGCACGCACATCACAGATATGTAAGCGACATAGTATACTCCCATTGACATCACAGAAGCGCTAATAAATAAATAAATTTCTCTTGACGACAACCACACTGCGTACAGGGCGACACACATCACGCGCACGAAAAGCTACAAAGCTTGCACTTTGTCCCGGTTAGTCGCATTTGGCAGTAGAAAACATGCGTTAATGCGCGCGGAACGTTAAAGGAAAATAAAAGCAATAGAAGCAAAAAAAAATATCAGTCGCGATCACACGCAACGGCAAACTTCGTGTATCACATAACAATTCCTCTTCCTGTGCGCGCCGTGTTGCACAAAAATAAGAGAAATAAAACCCGTTTAGGAGCAGTGCTTAAATTTTACAAGCAGAGACAGGAAGCTGAACAAGTAACCGTTTTTTTTTTCAAATGTAACGCTCTAGCAGTTAAATGGAACCTGCCAACTTGAAAAGCATTTGCATTTCGTGATCAGAGAAGCGTTTCGAATACAGGTATTCTGACGCTGCCCGACCTTATCCCTGAACTACAATTGCCTCCGCCAGCTCTTCGCAGCAGGCTGCTTCAAAACCTGCCTCATTGTTAAGGAGCACGACACGAGCAAAAAGACAGAGCCAACGCACTTTCATGCATTTACGAAAATTTTAACCTATGCGCAAGTCGACGCAGCTCCGGCTGTAAAATAAGAATGCATCGTTCATGTTTGGAAGCGAAACGCCAGACGCGACACAACGCACTGTGGTTGAACGCCGGGAAGGAAACGAGTCCAGCCCTCAAACGCTATAGACCTGAGTGCCCCTAAAGCGCTCAAATTTGCTACCTAGTTTTTATTGTGTGTCGGTGATAAATGCTGCAGGCTCCGAACGTATCAGGCACGAGGTATCGCTCGGCCATTTCGGTGCCCAACACGCGTACTCTCAAGCATTTATTACCGAGACACGGACCGGATGCCACCGGGCGCCCCGCCACCTCAGCTGGGTGGCGAAGCATCGGAACGAGTTCCCGCAGTCCGGATTGACGCACGGCGAACCGCACGCGAGCGCAACCAGTCCCCCGAACGTCATGCGTTAGGCTTAGCCCACGCCCACCCAAAACTTGAGCATCTCTCCGTGTGTTTACCTGGGCGAAACAAAAAGCGGTAAACTACGCTTCATTCCCGTCAGTTAGCGCAGAAAAGGCCGGCGGCGGTAGGGAGCCTATACATGCGAGCGTACAGTCGACCAAAAATGTTTACGGACCATAGGGTCTCAGAAAATGCGAAATATACGAGCAGCCTTTAGAAACAGCCAGTAAAGCCATACATCACAATGTTGTTCACATATACCAGTAAAGGCTGTAAACGGGAATACCAGGCTGCGTTTTGAGGCTGCGGAGATATTCGAATTTTCGTCAGATCTCTTGGTCCGCAATCTTTTTTGGTCGACTGAACATGCAAGCGCTTGCAGGCTCCCTACAGCGGCCGCAACAAAGAGAACTGCGCTGGTTTTTCAGATTGAAGGCAACTCAGTCTGCGTCACGCCGCGGTGTGCAGGCGGAGTGACGAAATGAACCGCCCCCTTGTTTGATTCTAATTCCTAACTCCCTACCCTATACTCTCCTCCTCTACCCTCGACGCCTTCATTCTACTCCACGGCGCCTTGTCAGCGCGTAGGCTTGTTACTGCTGGGGCGCGGACGACTCCACGGGCGCGTCGGCCGATCCTCCGGACTTGGTTCCGGGCTCGTTGGTCTTGATCATGGCTCGGAACCCGTTGGCGTCGGCGATGTACTCGACGATGCGGAACAGCCCGTCCTTGTCCGTGTAGCCGTACGAGCCGCGAACCGTGCCCGAGCCGTCGCTGGACTGCTGGTGCATCTGCGTGTTGCCTTCTTCGTCCTGCACGTCGTACTTGAACTCGTACGGCTCGGGCGGAGAGTTGTCGTAGTCCTGCGGTTCAAAGGGGGGAGCACGACGTCATATAAGGCACGATACCTGCACAAGCTGGAAAAGGACGTAGAAAAGACACAGAAAGGCAAAAAAAGGAGTGGCGTGCGCCGTTGTGTGCCTCCTTGTTTATCCCTTTCTGCTTGCAATGCTATAACACTTTACGATGTCACCAGGAAAGATAAACACCCTCCAACTTGGGCAGACTGCGGCGTGCTAACTGTGACGAAAATTGATTATAAACGGAACGCTGTGCCGTTAGCTTAGCTTAAGCGGTGCCCGATCTAAAGGCTGTTGGAGAGTAGCTTACTACCTTAGCGCGCACAAGTACATTCAACGTTATTGCGAACGCATTTGCTCCGCGGACTGTGATTATTCGTTACAAGTATACCCACAATCGTTCGTACTTCAAAAGTAACTTGAATATGGGAGTTCATTCATTCTCACTTTCAAAGATGATTACTTCTCACCAAACGCTTCATTGAAAAGAACCCTCAAAAAGGCACCAGTGATGTACCCTTGCCTTCTAAGCAAAACTAAAATATGTAAATAAATGACAAACAAGCTTCTAGGGTTATCAAATTATTACCGCCAGCATGCAGGAGTACACCTTATATAGTTATATGTTTTATGTGTACTTATGTAATTGTTTACTATGGTGCTTGCTGATTTTAACTTTTTTAATAGCCAAACTAAGTACTTTTTTCCCCGCTCCTCAAGTGTGGTGTTGCGGCCTTTGGTATTGTCTGGCGTATCACTTCATCGCCGCATTGAGGAAAACATCCACGTGGGAAAGGGAAAAAAATTGCTGTATCACCCCACGTTTGCGTTGTACTTGCAAATAGAGCAGCCCAATTTTTTTTTTACTTCCGATTTTCTTTTACGCATTTCGTTTCCTTTTCTGGCCATCTTTTTGTTTGCCCTGCTCGTGCTATGTCGTGCTTCGATGGATTGCGCATTGATCCATGCTACCTGAGCTTTTTCCTTTTTTTCTCTCTCCTGTTTTTCTTTCTTTTTACTCGTGTACTCTAACTGGTATTGCATATTTATTCCTGTTATTTTCGCATTGCTTGGTCTTCTGTTCTATACTGCGATTATGTGTTCAAATTTTGTTTACCATATATTGCACTTTGTTTTAACTTTTATTATTATTCTGGTTGTGTATGCACTGTTTTTTGACGCTGTTTGACAATGACGCTGTTTTGACACTGTTTCTGACACTGTTTTTTGTCTTTGTATACACTGGATTTTGGCGCCACCTCACACAATGTCCTGCGGCCGTGTAAGGTATTTCAAATAAATAAATAGCAACACAGCACTGAACATGCCAGGGAAGGGCAACAAAACGAAAGCAATCAAGTTTGAAAAAATGTGAAGACTCGAAAGATAAAAGGAGAAATCCTCAAATGAACAGTGGAAACGTACGGACTCCAGGCAAGCAGCAAAATAAGCAAAACTAGGAGCACTAGAGCTCATATGTCATCAGCAAAAATATGACATTTTGGTAAATACGGTAACATTTCGCGAGAAGTTCTTGCTCTAACAGTGGCATTCCATTTATTTATTTATTTATTTATTTATTTATTTACTTATTTATTTATTTATTTATTTATTTATTTATTTATTTGTTTATCGACTGCGTAATTAATCGGTCGTTTCTGTACTTAGGCTCAAAATACAGTAGATTTCCTGGCACCCCTTCCACGACTATGAACTGAATGAAGAATAGGAATGGCCATGACGGTTGCATTTGGGTGGAGGCGAAATGTGAAAACACCCGAGTACTTAGATTTAGGTGCACGTTAAGGAAACCCAGGTGATCCAAATTATTCTAAAGTCCCGCGCTACGGCGTGCCTCGCAATCAGATCGTGGTTTTGGCATGCAAGACCCCATAATTTTAAAGAAATACGAATGCCATGAGAAAAAACAAAGTAATAAAGTAATGATATACAGCGTTACCCACTGAACCCACGAGCTCCCTTTATCAGTTGACGTTGCGAGCGAACGTCGCGATCAAAAGCTACGAGAGCTATTCATATTCCCAAAATAATGCATATTGATTCATCGGCAGGAGGTTATGAAACCTGCTGAAAAAACAACACTTCAGAAGACATTAACACACTTCTTTGTCCCACTGCCAACCAAGAACAAAGCAAGGCCCTCTAAGAAATTGAAAGACATACCATTATATTATAGATGAGGCAATAGAGAATATATAAAAAGAACAAAAGTGAAATCGATAATAAAGCAAAACTAGCGCTTTCGGGTGATAAAAATAGATGTAATTTCTAGGCTTTCTAGTATCCCATGATAAGTACTCCCACAACGCCGTAATTTCTGTACCGCGATGGGACGGTAATTGAGCCAACTCAAGTGTACCTGCGGCATTCGCCTGCGGCATCGCGTGGCACATCCCGCAATAACAACGGGCATCCTTTCGGTATTATTCCATGCTATCAAGGCCCGTAATGACGGCGCAGAACTTCCTCTTGTATGCGTTCACGTTTCGCTGGTATATGCGCAAGATAAAAAACAGAGGCGGCACAATAAGTCATCACAAATACGCGCCTTTATGCCTCTTGCATTGATGAGTATGTTGAATAAAGCATAAAATAAGAATCCGAATGCGATGCCATTGCACCATTATGGCATCTTTCTTGTCAAAATATATTCACCGATTTTGCTTCGAATTACGGCCCCTTGCTCATGTGAGGATTCATGAAATTAGGTTTCTATTTATTTTGTTATTTATTTATTTATTTAATGATTAAGCAAATCTAAGCTCGCTGAGTATTTTTCTGTAGAAGCGGCGCAAGGCTACAGATGTTGTCTCTGTCTTCCTCGCCTAGGTATTCCAAATGTAGATTTCGTGCCCTGAGCGAAGAAACTAATGGCATCTTCGGCTGAGCCGTTTCGGAGCGCTCTAGACCGCTCTCGCGAGCGGCGTTGTCTTCGGCTCGTTGAAAGAGGGTGCGCGCCTTGCGTTCGGCCGGTTCTTTCGATCGCTCTCCTCCACCTTCGAGTGCTCTGAGGCGCTCCGAGCCCTGTCGTCGGAGCAGTCGTCGAGACTGAAGCGTTTCCCGCAACGACATCAAAGCACAGCGTCACCGCTGTTGGCGACGGTCCACCGTAACTTAGGCAACCTATGCCACTGCTTGCTGGCGGCTCGACGAACGCTCGTCCCGCCGGCGCGTCGGCCGGTTTCCCCGGCAGCGCCGGGAGCACTGAATATATAGGCGAAACGTCGGACGTTGGCAGTAGTCACGCGGTTACGCATCTGCTATTTCCTCCTCCGATGGCGAGCAGCACGTTAGGTTTGCGCGCTTGTCCTCTACCTCTGAGTTCGGGGAAAGCCGGATATGCTCGACTCTGCTTCGGGGGATGGAGGCGACCAGTCGAAGATACCATAAGAAAAAATTCCGAAGGACACTTAAGCTTCGTTAGAGTGGAACGCGATAGCATTCAAAGATTCCTGATTGCTTCTCACGCTTCCCGGCAACTGCAGCTTACGTAACCGTAATGTTTAGCTGGAAGCGCTGGCGGCGAACGCTATGCACGAAGGCGATCTTTCTGTTAATTAACGTGGCCTCTTGCGTGGGCCGCGATCATAAAGTTTCTCACTATAACACCCAGAGGGAAATCTGGCCCCACCATCTATGGGAGTTTCCTAAGGGGCCCTGTGCCATCATGGGAACGGCGGTATATGTGTCTGCAAGGCTTGTGTTGGCTGGTGTTGTAAGAGGCTTCGTCTAAAACGTGGATAAGGCTACACACATAACACTTTCTTAATGTAAAATCTTCATAAAACTTTTCCATTCGCGCATATTACATATTCGAGTGAAGTTTACTCACTTACCATGCATAACCAAGCAAAGAAAAGCAAGAACAAACGACAAACCGTTTAAAAGCGACCACGAATCTTGTCGCCTGTCCTTCAACTTTAGCGGCCCGCTGATACTTTTCACGTTTCATATAATTGTACATGTAATAACAAGTTCTCATAGTTAAACAAAACACGGTATTGTGTAATAATCAAGCTAAAACAGCTTTTAGGTGCTGTTTTAGTATAAATTTAATCACTGTACCAGACGCAACGGTGCTTGCCTGGCTCTACGAGAACGATGTTAATCCAAGGTCCCAACATACCAGCATTCCCATGCATACCACAGCGCAGCAGCGCCAGATTTTCCTCTTGGAACTGGATGGTGGGTTACTCCACCAAGCTTTTGTTACCATATTGCCTAGTGCCTTAGCTATGATAAAAAGAAAAGCAAAAGAAAAGGAACAAAAGAAACCAACGATGGATTCCCATTAACCAAACTTTCTGAACCCCTATTGTGAACTTTGTTTTTGCACGCCTCCGTTGTTTGTCGTTTCCCTAGTTTTCTTCCACCAATATTCCAATCGCCACTTACTAATCTCTACGGCGGACATGTTTACTTTCCCTCTACGCTCGGTGAACCCAGGGGCTTCAAGGAAGCCAGAGATGACTAAATCGAACGCTGGGCAGATATCTTCACATTCCAACAAAACATACTACATCGTTTCCCTAGCTTTACCGCAGCAAGCACACGCTTTTTTTTCCTTCATATATCTATAAGTGCGTGTTCTAAGGCATCCTGATCTCGCTTTGAAAAGTAATGAGCTTCCCTTCCAGTTTTCACAAATTGTTTCTTTCCTGATTTCGTTTTTTCCTCTTAACTAGTTACTCATAGCAGGTTCCTTTTCCATTGCCGCCATGCATGAGATTATCTCAGCCTCCCTGCTTCTCCGCTTGACGTTCTTTGTTGCCATGTTGCTCCCCATACAGGTCGCATACTTGCTGGTAAGCTTCCTAGTTCTTTTCCGCCATTGTGAATCAATGTTTTTCCGGTGCAAATACCTGAAAACTCTCCCAGTCCATTTGCTTTCTCCAATATTCCGCAGTGGTTCTTCATAATCAATTTTACTGTGCGCTTCTCTCACTTCAAAGCTTGTCCAGCCGTTATCCCCCTGCACAGCTTAATTTGTAGTCTTCGTTTGAGCGCCCACTGGAAGGCGTTCCACTGACCTTTTGTTCACATCGAGTCCTGATTGTGCCACCTGACTTCAAGCGAACAACCGCATTTCTAAATGTAAGTCCTGGAATCATTACACCTTTCCACATACCCCTGAACACCTCGTACCCACTGCATCTCCATAGCGCTCCGTGTTTCACTACGGCCGCATTTGTGTTCCCCTTCGCTGTTATTGTTTTTTTCCTGTATTTCCATATACCTCTTGCCCACGTTTATTCTTATACCAAGGTATTTATTTTCTTTTAGCCGAGGTGTTTCCTGGCCCTGTATTAACACTGTCTGTTCACTGTTTTTATTGAATACCATGACACATGAATTTTCAATGTTAAATTTCAGACCTATATTCTCACCTTCCGCTCCACAGATATTAGCCAGATGTTGCATATCACTTTGCTTGTTAGCTAGCAACACAATGTCTTTCGCATAAAACAAACCTGCATGCTGCTGCTCTACCACTGTACCCGGCTGTCTCTATGAGAGATTAAACCCAATATTACGCCCCTCTAGCACCCTTTCCTTCCTCACCATGTACGTAATAAACAGCAGTGGGGTTAAAGGGCACCCCTGCCTCAGTCCCTTGTTGGTATTAACTTATTCCTCGCTAGTCATCCCTTCCTATTCAGTGTAAACTATATTTTCTACGTAAATCTTTCCCAAAATGTGTATACAATCGTCGCTCAAGCCTTCCCCTTCTAGAATATCTCTCAAAATGTTACCGTCTACCTTGTCATGCGCTCATGTAATGTCTAAAAAGGCCACATATAACGGTCTCATTTCTACTATGGGTACTTGAACACACTGAGTAAGGACAAATAAGTTATCATCCAGACACCGACCTATTCTGAAGCCATTCTGAAATTCTCAACAAAATGCCATTATTCTTTGCGCATGCTTGCAGCTTTAATTGCCTACATTGCTAACCTGTACATTACCGACGTAATGGTCAATGGTCTATATGAGTGAATTCTATCTTTCTCCCCCTTACCTCTACAAACTGAAATCATTCTACTTTGACCCCAACTCTCTGGTATTCGTCTATTGTTTAAGTTTTTTTTTTCTACTGCGTTCAACAGAGCTTGCTCGCTTTTGGTCCAAGTTCATTAATCAGCCTAACGGTAACCATTAGGCTGATTAATCACCGTTAGGCTGATTAATCAGCCTAACGGTAATTTTCTCTTTGGCTTTATTCTAGTTGAAATTTGTGAGTATTAGCTCTTTTTCCATCTGGTTCTCTTTGAAGCCCTTTTTTTTCCTCCAGTACGACCTCGTCATTGCCTTGGAAAAATTCGGCTGTTATTTTCCGGATGTAGTTTACCGCCGCGTTGCCTTCGAATTTGTTTCCATCTTCGTCTAGGATATGTTGTTCTATTGTTCCAGACTTCCTGCCAAATAAGTTTACGTGGTGCCACAATATTCTAGGTGCTGCCTTCTTTCTCTCACGTATTTCTGACGACCAACGTTCACTTTCACCTTTTAGCCTAGCTTGAATCAGTATTTGAACCATACATTTTTACTTCCAGTATAATTCCGGTTTTCTGGACCGTTCATCCTGCGGCAACCGCGCTTTGCTTGCCTGCCTATGCTCTTGGGATTCTTTTTGTCGTTCGGTGATCGCTTCTCGTATGTCTCTGTTCCACCACCTTTTCGGTTTCTTTTTTTTTCCCCTTTCTGACGAGCATGTTGCTGCTCTTTCCGTATTTCTGTCGTTATTACACTTAAAAGCTCACTATATTACGTACCACTCTCTGCTTGACCGTTTACCAAGTTCTTCCTCTACTCTTGTGACTATATTTGTTATCTGCACGGCGTTCACATTTGGGCTGGCCATTTTTTGCTTCTTGCTCTCTTTCCCAACTACATATCGCATTTTCAAAATATTGCGTTTATGGTCACGACATCACCAAGCACTACCAGTTAGGCAGGCTGATATTGTCCCCACCTCACCCCAAACTGAAACATCGCCAGGCAGTCGTCTGGAGACAACTGCGACACACACCTTCCCCAGTCCGGTGCGATTGTGGCACATTTTCCCCGCGCTTTACCCGAGTGCTCTTTACAAGTTATGTTAGGCAACTAGAGCGACTCTCTCGCACATGTTGTGGGAGTGCCCCGTCATAGCAGCTAAAATGACAGTAGCTCCGGAGGCTCTTGCTTCGAAGTCGGCCGCCGCTCTGTGCAGCGCCAACCTCAAGACACAAGAGTGGGCAGGACAGCGGCCCGAGAGGCCACGACGAGGCAAGGTCTCGAAGTCCCCCCATTGGAGACCTGAGCCCGGTTTATACTTCGCAGGATTTTCAATAAAGTTGTTTCCATTCACTCCCCATGCCGCTATACCCTTCCTCGTTAATGACCATTTCTCTCAACTTTACATGAATTCCTTATGTCATCAGACAGTAATCAATGGTCCATTGCCGGTTTCCCACGGCCCACGTGGTCTGCGTGTCAAACTTAGGCCCTGTATTCACGATAACGAGCTTATGTTGCTCACAAAGATCTAGCACTGATTTCCCGTCGTTGTCGGTATAGCCATCTAGATCCTATATGTGGGCATTCATGTCACCTAATAGGATAATTTCAGCACCATTTTCGAAACCCTTAATAGCGGCACTTAGACATTCCACGAACTCTTGATTGTTCTTTCTGCAATTATCTTCAGTTCACAAATACGTTACGCCCAGACAAATTTTCTTTACACTCATTGCACATGATAACCAAAGATGCTCTTGACATTCTGAATTTACTTTTTCACTTGGCTCCCTGATAGATGAGCATTCCGACTGCCCCTCCCTTTCTTTGCGATCTAGTTTTGTTGCACCCTTTCCAAGCATAATTCTCAATTACTGATGGGTCTTCCGAGTCTCTAAGGTGCGGTTTCTGTAATCGCATAACCCCTATTTGTTCTCTATTTCTCTGCCCCTCAATCTCTACCCACTTTTCCTTTCTTCTGCCGCCCTGCATGTTTATATAGCCTATAGCATGGCGAGCTCCCTTTCTTGTTTTCCTCCTTTTTATCTTATTGACAGCGATGCTATTCCGATGTTGCCTTAGAGGACCTTCTTCATCACTGCCTACAATGGCTTGCTGATCACCCCACCCGTGGGCCTCCAGAAAAAGCAACCACTCGACTAGCAAGTCGTTAGCCCACTTCTCGTACAAGGCTGTGATTGAAGTGGATCCCGTCTCGTTGGAAACCACCACAGCTTCTCACTTCCCCGTTTACTTCTACAACCTCGAAATGTCTCTCTCGGCTCATTGTCCATATAGCCACATTAGCAGTCACTAAGGCTTTTTGTACCTAACTATCACGTACAGGCACCACCGGCACCGTGCGCACCACGAGCTGCACCCGAGGGGACAGCTCGCTCAAGTCGTCTACTCCCTTCGTTAAGTGCTGGGCTAATCCTGTCCCTCCTCAGTTTAGGACGTCGTTTAGCCCATCTGCTACTACGACAAGCTTGCTTCCGTTGGCACTTTCCGCGAGCTTTGCTTTTGCTCGCTCCATGACAGTGCCCAATGTCCGCCCTGGAATGTCCCTACTGCAACTCATTCTTCACCTTTCACCCTCTTCACTATTGCCTCTGAGCACCTAGCCAGGTTTGAGCCGCCGGCGGAAATCTCCCTTTCGCCTTCCCCTATTGCCGAGGCCTCTCCCTGCTTCCCTTTGTCATGCTTTTCTATGTGATCTGGACTTTACAAGGGGCATTGGCCCCTGCGTTCCTGCTTTTCCTTTGGGCCGCATCAAGGTAGGTACAGCTCTTTCCCGCTTCCCCCTTCCAACGTTGCGCGCGTTCCACGTGCTTTGTTGACATGATCTCTCCTGTCACGAAGGGAGACTGCGTTCCCTTGTCTGCGATGCAGCTGAGGCCAGCGCCATCTGGATATGTTGAAAGGAACCGGGCGCGCCACTCTGTGGCGTCCGAGATTTGAGCGCAAATATCGGATGCCGTGGCCGGTATATGAATGGTAGGAACGGTGGAAAAGGTTTTTTTTTTTGTTTTCGCGTAACAGAATTACGATTTCTCGTATATTGAGATTACAATCCGATGCTATCATGTCTGTAGGCTGCGTGTAAGTCGTACTTCACGATTTTTCTGAAGTATTTTACTTTGAAGAATTCAATTAATTCAGTAACTTCTTTGCACTAGGCAGAGAGTCTGCGTGGTTCGGTATGTGTGGTTGGGTCTGCATGGTTCGGAATAATTTTTGCCGAAACGACTGTTGACGTGGGACGCCGACGCCGGATTTTCAGCGACACAAGGTCCTTAAGGCTATTGCGTTATTACTGTTCTTTAGATAATATTTCTTGATCGACATACATTTATGTACTTTTCTGCGCTTATAAGTAAACACAAGCGTTTTTCTAAAGCGTGATTTGTGGCTTATCAGGGCAAGTGCTCATGAGGAAACGTATGTTACTACTTAAAGCGGACAACTGCTAGATAAGCTGCCTTCAACCAGTTCTCATGACTGTATGCTGTATTATTAACCACCTGTCGACAGCATTGTCCTTCGTGGTTGCTGTCATCGGTCTTACCTGTTGTGCGTACGCCACCGCCACAACGGCTAGAAGAAACAGTTTCACCAGGGGGCCCTGCAACAACAGTTATAACGTTAGGCAAAAGAAAAAATAAGTTTCAACTTTTTTTTTCTGTTTGATATTCTGTGGTCTTTGCTTTCGCTTGGCATGTCACAGACTCGAACAGGGTTGCCGGACTACTCAAATCCCAGATCCCCAAATTGGCATGCGTAGCAGGCCAACAATATAGCCAAAAGCGAAATTGATAAATAGACCCAAAATTGCCAGACTTGATGTTTGTTTTTTACAGCTAATGACAATTTGATAGTTATGGATAGGGACAATTTAAGAAAAACACAATGCATCACATTACACGAAGCAATACAATAAATTACAGGACAAAACGCAGTAAAATAGACGGCTACTGCACCTCATAAATAGAAATATTAACACACTCGCAACTGCAATACTATGCTAAATTCGTCAGCAACGCAGTGCACTTGGTGATTTGCAGCCCCATTGATGAGTCGCTACATTTTTGGTGCCACCGAATTTCGTAGGCGAGGGACAACTTCGAATGATCATCCGCTAAAATCATGATCTGGCGTCCGCCCTTTCCTCGACATAGCTTATTTAGTCGCTCTAGGAGAGACGAGTTGCAAAAGGTAGTGGGTTATTATTTAAAAAAACAGATGCATCCCAAAATTATCCACACAGCCAAAAGAAAATGTTTTGCGCCAACTCGGACCAGAAGTAGCCCAATCTGGCTATCCATAAGCCCAATATGGTAACTCTGGGCGCGAATAGCTTGTGCCTGCTCCTGCTGGCACCAACGTCTAAACCACACTGACAAAAGATGAGGATTTACATGCGTTGAAAACATTTCGAATGGATGTCTGGTCGCGCAATCTTTACTACACAAAACACTAAATGCACATTTATACCCTTGTTTCTTAGTAGAATAAAACTGTATAAGACAATCTAATTCCGGGGTAAATGAACTCGCGATGTGCAACGTATTGTCGTCGCTGAGTGCCTTCGCCATCCTGCAGAGTACGAGGACTCGGGTTGAATACACATTCACAGCGACCGCCTTCCTACCAAGATAAATTATACGAAACGAAAAAAAAACACTTGGGCATGTAGACGCAAGCACGCCTCTAAATGTATTCGTTATTCCGGATACTTGCGCTATGGTATTCCTGAAAGCCTGTACTTCCGTTGCCCTGAGGCATCCAAACACGTCGATGAACTCAGGAGGTTCGAACTTCATCAGCAGTCTGTGTACACGTACAAGTAATTCGAACGCAAAACGCTAAATGCAACAAAAAAAAACGATACCAATTTCTGACAGCGACGAAGTGTCGTTGATTATTTGAAAAGTAAGTCTGTGATTGGGGTACCTAGTCATGAAACGCTATAGTGAAGGAAAGAACTGCTAACAGAAATGGCTGCAAGCGTCTGCCAGAGTAGGGTGGAAGTTCAGGAAGTGCAGGGGTGAAGAGTAGGCGAATCTTCGTTAACTCGCTGTCGTAGCTGCCGTGAGTCAAGTGTGCAGCATTGAACTGATGGGGCCTCACCTCCCCCTAATCGGCCTATATACTGTACGGGCTAGGAGGCTTACGTCGTGTTGGAGTTTGACCATCCGGGGCTTCTTAACGAGCACAGTGGCTAAGTGCACGAACGTTCATGCCCGAAACAAGTTACCGAACCGACGACCTCGCGCCCACCAGCAAAACGCGTTAGCAAATATGTACCGAGCGGGTGAAGAGCATGAGCGCAATATGACCGAAAACGCTGCAATGGCGTGC
This sequence comes from Dermacentor albipictus, assembly GCF_038994185.2. NCBI lineage: Eukaryota > Metazoa > Arthropoda > Arachnida > Ixodida > Ixodidae > Dermacentor > Dermacentor albipictus. The sequence goes on from NC_091825.1 coordinate 86,811,253, forward strand.
TACAGTGACGACGCAAGAAGCTCGTGACGCATTTTGGCATAGGAAGCTTGTGAGGCACAAACCGAAAAACAAGCGCACAAAAGCGCACGTGCTTCTTTATCCATATCTACAGTCGTCCGTTCCGCCGTTGACGCTAAAAGACGGCATGAATCATAATAGCTAATTTCCTCAAGCTTTCAGGTCATCCAAAATAAATGGACGCAATGGGGAAAAAATGATTTATTTTTATAATCCTCGTCGCATATGACGTGACGTGAGACACTTTCATTCCTGAAAAAAGTTAGGAAGAAAATTATACGAACTTCCAGCTCTTGATTCAGGAACAACGCAATTGTAAGGTATAGATGCCGATCAATATGTGAGCCTTCTTTTTCTTTTCATCTTTTCTTTTGATTTTGTACCTGCACTCTGGCGGTTGAGCAGTTTCGTAACGCCGAGCCCTCGCGCTACCCACATTTTGAAGACCAACGCACAGAACAATGTTATTCTTACGTTAATATGGGTATATTTTAGTTTGGCATGATTTCGGATAAATGTTTACGTGCATCCTCATGCTGGCTCAACTGTTATTATGCTACTGTTGACATCGTCATAATCATATTCTCCTGCAAATCCAAAAAACAATAACGTTCGCTCTTTCAAGCGTTGTGAAGCAATAAACTTCCGCCCCTTTATTTATAGATCCACTGTAGACTTTCTAATTATCTACATTAACTCAAGAACGCTGTTCACACTACTCAGTTGTCTTGCTTACGCTGTATATAAAAAGAAATTCTTATTGCCAGTACCGTTTATAAAATTGTGCCAAATAGGAAGTTCTCCCAGCGTACGTTCAATAATTCTTGGCGCAAGGTCAAGTAGAGAATTCTCTGATATTTTTGAAAATTACCCAATTGCATAGTACACTTCATGCCGTGCAGCGGGAGCGTATCATATAGTCTTATTGCAATGGTTAAACGACTTCAATTTATACGAGAAGGAGAGAGAGAGAGCAAGGACTGGAAAGGCAGGGAGGTGAACCAGACGAGCACCCGGTTTGCTACCCTACACTTGGAGGGAGGGAAAGGGGAATAGAAAGGGGAAAAGGGAGAGAGTAAGCACTGAGTGCGTGTGGGATGGGCACTATACACAGGGACGCTATAAACGTTCTCTTAAGCCGGCGCACTTCAAGTATTGTACTAGTGCACGAGTCGCTTTCAATTTATCCGACCTTCGCACAGGATCAAGGCGAAAATAAGTTGTGTTGGACGGCACAAGTACAAACCGCATATTGGACACAAATACAAAGGTTTGGCTTCGGAAGGAGATATAAAAAATTTGGCACTGAATTACGTGAAAGATCAATATTTCGCTAAGCAAACAATGCCGAGTTGGTCGGACTCATCGTAAGCGTTATATCTAGATCCGACGTAAAATTTCATTCGCGTAGAAGGACTGTCGTCACTGCGAAGACGGCCGGCATAGTGTAGCGGCACCTAAAATGGAGCTACGGAGTCGAACACATTACAAGATAGTTTCCGCAACTGCCGCCTAATGGAATTTTTTTCATTTGTTGACACTTAGATACGGAACGTATTTTCTTCACTCTTTAATTTCCACGACGCACTGACTTCAACAATTAACCATGCACTCACGTAATTGTGCTGATAACTGTACTAACACTGCACATTGTGCTCCACCTTGGCCCCCGACAAATAACGCTTTACGCGATACTGATTTTTGAAAGTATTGTTTAAACAAATGAAAGAAAAATCGCATACAATTTTTACACCTCATTTATCATATGTTCCTATACACAATATGCTAATTGTAAATACAGTATGCCGGTTCTTTCTTACTTTAAATGAAATCTGTGAACTGCTGCCGACTTTTCCTACAATAAACGCTCTGGTGAGTCACACTCTGTACATTTGGCTCAAGTTGCTTCGCGTTCTCTCAATTACTGCCCCGTGAAAATCCCGATCCATTTATTGTGTGATAGTTAAGGTATTGTTTCAAAACAAGTCAGGTAACTGCGGCGTGTAAGGAAATATGCCTTTAAACAAACCACCGGGCTTTCATAAGGATGAAACTCCCGTCCGTAAATTTAGCGCGGCAAACTGCGCCATTGATAAAGGAGTACGATTATCCATCCGTCGACGCGCATTAGTGTGTGCATGCGATACACGTAGGACGCTGTCGAAACATCTACATATCTGCAGATGATTGCATTGTTTCCTGCGGTTTCATTCGCCAACTTTCTTTTTTGCTATTCTCTGCGCCGAGTGAAGAGAGTAGCGAAAATCGCCGCAGCCTGGCGGCGGTTTTTTGCAGCTCACTACGCTATTCCGTCCATCGAGGTGCAAACTAAGCTACGTCCAAATCTCCAATACAGAGATTCCAAATCACTGGTTTGTTGTTCGAACTCCGATACCCCATCGCCTCCCAGCTGCTCAGCGAGCTGTCTTTTCTCCTATAGTAGCCGGACAGAGCCCGGAGGAAGTTCATAGATCTACAAAACTGTGCATCACACTCGTGTTACAGCGTTCAGTGGCATACATCCTTGTAGCAATGCATCCTACTAATTTAACCGCAGGCGTACCGCCCCTCGTCGTGATATAATCCAGTGCAATGCTCGTGGACGTCGCATGCTCACCATATTCCTCTTGAACGGCTTCGCGTGACGAAACAGCAAAGCAGTGTAACCACGACGGGACTTTCCGGGATTGCTCGTACCTGCGTACAGAGCTCGCACAAAGTGACGCCGTGCCCTGGAGGATCACCGGCCTTTATACGGAGCCGGGAAAGTCCTATGCACCCCCTCGCCGAATCTCCTATTCGAACCCCTTCTGTTCACCCCGGTAGCCTATACATATAGACTGCCACTTTCTCTTTCTGCACCCCCCCCCTTTCATCGCTGACCGCGAAGACGTCATTCTTAACACTCGCAGCAGCACACGCGCGCGCACACAAGAACAGCCCCGTTTCGTGCAGCGTGTGATCTGAATGCCGTGGAGGAGGAGACAGTGAAGACGCGGCGAGAGGGGCCAAGACCACAACATCATTTCGAGGAGCGAGAGTGCAGGAAGAAGACGGAGGGAGGACATAATGGTGTCCCTCCTCCGAGACGCTAGCGCATCGCTCTCGGTCGCCGCGCTCCAAGAAGGGCCGCTGTTAGCTTGCACGTAGTAGCCGCCGTATACGTAGTAGCTAGCGTCTCTTCCTTCCTTCGAACGGGTTCAACAGTGAGAGCTATCGGCTGCAGATGCATGCGTTACAGTCACGGCCGGACCCGAATTACACGCTCCCCAATGTGTGCGCGCGCTTCCTTAGCGGCCCAGTCGCGTATACATTCGGGCCGGCGTCCCGTGCTGACGCGGCGTGGCCTTCACCTTCAACCGCCACTTGGTGGTAAACGCGAGGCTAGCGCGAACGAGCGCGAAAAAAGAACGGCAAGGAAAAGTGTGTGCCTATAAAGCTGCTGCTCGTTTGCGTGCAACCTCCTGTTTGTGTGGGAATATGGTGCGCACCACTTGTACAGAGGCGGACGCATGCAGCTGGCTTCACCTTCGTTCTTCCCGTCTTGGCCATCGCCGGGTCAAGGCGAAGCTCGGTTGGCAGGCCTCAATCACCGACGCTGGGAAAGACCTCCGGCGCGCTAGCAGGGCGCGCTCAATTGTACTATAGAATGGCGACCTGTTAAAGCGTGCTACAAGCGCGAGCAATAACCGACCGGCGGGGGTTAAAAGGCAAACGGTTAATTGGCGCCGAGACAGATGACGATGCGCCACGGTGGGATGCGTCGGGTGAAGAAGCGCCGGGGTGGTTGCATAAGTTTCGAACGTTGATTCTTTCTCTTAGGGAACTTGGGCCGTGGTTCCTTGATTACGTGAGATTTTCGGCATTGACCTCCTGAGCCGCATCAACTCGTGGCGTGCTTCATGATATCGAAAATGCGGCGACATAGCGATGTGTTTCTCCTGCGTATAAGATAGGGATTCCTGCACCGTGTAAAGGGGCCAAACATCAGCGAATCAGCAGGAAAGATCGTAGCGGTCTCAATTATCGCCCATGTGACCTCACTGAACGTTTTGTCGTGATACTCCACACAGGTCAGTGAATAAGCTGGCCAAGTAGCAAATTGCGGTTCAAGGCAGCTACGTAACCCGTACGGCAGGAACTAGAACGATGAAGCCAAACCGTTTGAATCTTGAAGTCCAGGCTTCCACGCAGTGCCTAAATAACGCTTTCTCTCTGCAAAGCTCACAGCATTGTAACGTCAAGGTGGGTTACGTCTAAAGTATGCACGTTTTTACTCCACTTGCTCATATTACAACGCTTGCTATTTGTACCTTCTCATCGTACCTATCCGGCAATAATTACCGCCATGCCAATATAGCGAAATGAAATCAATAATTGAACGACATCTCGTCCGGTTGGGAAGTAGATTCATATTAGAAAGATAGTCAAGAGAACGACCACCGATTAGGCCCTTCGACAAAACAATTGGTCGGCGTTATGTTGTCTTTCTAATTATATGCCAATATAGTATATATCGGTGCCTTACCAAAAACTAAGTGAACATTATGTGCAACACATCAAAAATGACGTAATTATTTCAAAAACACGTCATTCGCGGCAGCGAGTTTCAGGATATTTGTGACAGTTACTAATGCACGGTATAAATGATTGCGATTCAAGCTAAATTTCGCCAGAACCGTAGTTTGTTGCCGAGTGGAAAAATGCTGGGACGCAATTTAAGCACGCGTTTCCAGAGAATGGTGCTAGCCACAGTATTTATTTATTCGTTTGTTTGTTTATTTATTCATTTAGTTAGTTAGTTAGTTAGTTAGTTAGTTAGTTAGTTAGTTAGTTAGTTAGTTAGTTAGTTAGTTAGTTAGTTAGTTAGTTAGTTAGTTAGTTAGTTAGTTAGTTAGTTAGTTAGTTAGTTAGTTAGTTAGTTAGTTAGTTAGTTAGTTAGTTAGTTAGTTAGTTAGTTAGTTAGTTAGTTAGTTAGTTAGTTAGTTAGTTAGTTCGCTATGATATCTGTAATTAGGCGTACATATGTTGTTACAACGTTTGTTGACTAAATTCGTGGGGCCGTAACATTCATATGGCACCACATTACCAGCGAAGCTGTTTAGGCTTCATCTATGGGCTGCATGCATTATGAAATCATACTTTTTTTTTGCATACGGCACTACACTACGCCGACACAAGCGCCGCCGCAGTCACGGCACCTCCCATGCATCTGCCGCAACCGCTGCTGCAGCCGCACCGGCACCTCCGACGCACGTGACGTCATAACCACAGAAGCGCAGGCCACGTGCACGGGCGCCGTCGCCACACTCTTTCTCCCTCTCATTATTCTTCAAACAGGATTTAAAACAAAGAAAGCGCATGAAGGCATACATGTGTTTCTCTTACGACGCCGAATCTATGAGGCTCTATTTGGACCCAAGATATTATTGGAAGTTGGTGGAGTGCTTCAAGCCTGCTTCACCTTCACCGCGGGTCGGCTCGGTATTGCACTATCTCTGGGATCGGCCCGCGTATTCCTGTCCACGCGCCGTGATACGGACGTAAGCCGCGGCCAGGGTAGCCTCCCCAACCACGCCCCCCCCCCTCCCCCCTCCCCCTGGAGCGCATGCGGGGGATGCATACGGCGGTTAGAGGTAACCAGCTTCACTGTAAAAAAGCCATTTCGCACCTTCGCGGTGTTGTAGCCAGTCGCAAACGGTATCAAAAAGTAGATATCGCTGAGACAAGAAGCTAGAATGAGTCGCAGGTAAAATTAGCGGTACGGGCGTGGTTAGCACCCGAATGGTCAATTACACCGTGAACTGCACTATCTCTGGCATCGGCCCACCTGGGAGGCTGTTCTGTGAGAGTCCACCTAGTGGTCTGTCCAATTCGGCCGCTGCTGATTGGCTAGGGCCGCTCGTATCTTCCTCGCTCGTACAGCTGCATCCAATCAGTAGCAGCGGCAATGGACAGTCCACTAAGTAGACTCTTACAGAGTACCCTCCCTGGTCTCTTGGACAAAAAAAGGAGCGCTTCAACCAAGTGTTGACGCTAAAGAACACAATGCTCACGCAGTTGCGCGTCGGCGTAGTGCTATTTATCTGTGGAAAAAAAATTTTTTTGGACCCTGACCGTGCCTCGACAATGAGAGACTAGCTCTGAAGCCTCTTCAAGATCTTTCTCGCAGACAGTGAATTGAATAAATCCTTGTGAACAGTAGTTATTTTGCTATTTGAATTCTCTTCATGTTCACATGACCTGTTCCATCTTGGGTGGTTTCTGTGGTCTTATAACCTATTTTTTTTTTCGTTGTTTTCTCCTTGACACACGGACGTGATCTCTTAGTGGTTTTCCTTTATATTATAGACATTTCACGATGTTTTGCATTTTCTTTAAACTTATTGTCCATAGATTTTCCTGCCTGCGATTATGTACTAGCTAGACCTATCTGCGGCCAAACTGCTCATTTTGTACATTTATTTAAAGAGAATGATGCTAAGGTAACAGAAAAACAAAGAAGCATCCTTTAAGCATAAAATTCGCTACACGTGAAGCGATAAAACTACCCGTTGGAGCAATTGAGGAAAGTAAATTGAGCATCGTCCAGCCCATTTTACTGGCTTAACTGAATTGAAGTTTTTATTTTTTTCATGTGAGTCTACTTATGCCTCAACTATCTCTCTTGTCAAATAATGGATGCACTCGGAGACGATTTCAGTTATCACTGAATGATGCCGATTATCCCCACTGACTGCAGTGTTGCGCCATCTGGGATCCCCTTGCCTTTTAATAAACACGTGTGTTCCATTATCCTGATAATATTAGATTTTATGTACATATATATAGCTGCAATATAGTTGCAATAAGTACACAATGACCACCCTACATCCTGCAAAAGCATAGGAGTGCCTCAGTTTGCCCTTTTGCATGCTCATTATGTCCGACATATTAGATTATGCCCTGTCAGTTATGCCACTAATATTTCTCCGTTTATTAGGTGCTGCAAAAACGCCTGTTACGCCGCAACGTTTCGAGACGTTCTTAGATATAGGCGGGAACCCACGAGTATACGGAATTGGCTTTTTCCTGGCTTTTGCACTAAAACGATTGGCCGCTTGTTCTTGTACTGCGACCGCTTTTCTTCCCGACGAGAACAGTTATTATAATCTACCCTTTGCCGACTCCTACCTCTACCATAACTAACCCTAGCTATACCGAGCACCTGCACTAGAATTACTGCTGCAGAGATATTCGAGCAGCTTTTGAGTATTTTCTCTTTAATTCAAAGATATATAACAAAATGCTAAGTGGAGCTGGTTAGTATATGTCGGCGCAAAGGAAACCAACAGCGTTGCACATGACAAAGACGGAGCACCAATGACACAGCTCTGGTACTACGGGCTTTTTGGCAGTTTTGTATAGAGCTGTTGTTTCCTTTGATTCAAAGTGGTCAAATTGATAAAGCGTATGTGTTGGTGCCATTCAAGCTTTTTTAATACTTGCCCCCTATATTTCAGCAGATTCAACGCTGGAAGCATTTCGCCCTTTATATTCACGTTTTACTGTTCCTATATTATCATCACTTTTCTTTCTTTTCTCCCCCGTTTTTTTTTTTCTATAGAGCAAGCTTTTGCTCCACAACCCATTTCTAGGTCAGTGCCCCATAGCGAGTATGTGCCACGTCACACAAGGACAACACAGCACGTCCTTTCTCAATTTTGTAGGTTGTATATTCTCCATAGAATATCCAACCTACAAAATTCTTCTCCTCTTGCAATATTGATTACTCTCGTAAGCATTCCTTTTCTTCTTTTAACATACCTTTTTAGTTTAAGCGTAATTCTTTCTGCTTTTTCTCACGGCCCAATGACCCGCTCCTTGACCCACTGAGAATTGGTCGGCTTACTTTTCAGAAACAATCCCCGCCTGGGCAAACGTTGTCTTCATAGGCTCCATCCTGGGGTGGCATGACACCTGCTAAAACCAGGGTCTTGTCTAAGACAGCCGAAAACACTGGAACGTGTCCCAAGTGCCTGGCTCTTCCGCCTACGGTGGGTGCTCATCAACTGCAGTGACTGTGTCCAGAGGCTCAGGCTATCAACCACAACATGCTGAGAAAGGCCAGACTAGCACCCCGTGTACCAGAGGGCTTCATGCTTTTTAAAATGGACAATAACTCCGCGAAGTAATTATTGCAGTACCTGCATCATCCTGTCATGAAAACATAGGGACATGCATTACCCTGACAGCGTAGGGACAGCCGACAGGGTGATGCAGCTACTGCAATAATCATCACCATGCATATGAAGCCAACAGACAATGAAGCCGGAGAGAAGAGTAGTTGAAATTGAAATTTGGAAAATAATAAAGGAAAAGGAAATGAAAATGGGGCGGGGGGGTCACGAAAAGAAAACGTCTTGCCGGTGGGAGCCGAACCCGCAACCGCTACATTACGGAGCTTGCGATATATATATATATATATATATATATATATATATATATATATATATATATATATATATATATATATATATATATATATATATATATATATATGTGTGTGTGTGTGTGTGTGTGTGTGTGTGTGTGTGTGTGTGTGTGTGTGTGTGTGTGTGTGTGTGTGTGTGTGTGTGTGTGTGTGTGTGTTCGAATCCTGGACCAGGGCTATTTTTTTCTCACCTGCGAATCTTTCTTTCTGAAAAACCGGCATGGGTTTCCTTCGTAGCTTTGTGCTACATTCGGGTGGATGGCAATTTTTTTTCTTTCGTGAACTTTCTTCCCCCTTGTGGGATCCCACAGAACTAATTTTCGAAGCCAGTTACAGCAACGCCGTTAACATTGAGAATGGCAATGCAAGCCATACAAGTGGAGCTGTCGAAGTGGATGGAGAAGAATGATATACCAGTGCTGGGCAGTATCCAAGACACATGTATCCTAAATACTATCTTAGATACCCTTTGGGGTATCTTGTGTATGTATCATGATACATGGCAAGCCGTGTATACGTAGCTGTATTTCCGATACATTAAATAATGTATTGTTTATCTTAAGATATGCGAGAGACTACTATGACAACATCGCCGTGCGAAGCTGTAAATGTTGGCTTAACTCTGCTTCTCAAGCTGATATTGCTACCACTAAACACCTAATAAAACAAAAGGCAGCGACATTCTTTTATTTTTCCGCCAGAGCCTTCCAGCGAGGGCACGCGATGAGGCCGGCGCATCCCTATTGGTGGAGCAGAGTCACGTGGTGGCGCTCGCGCCGTCTCGACAAAAACAAGCGTGCGATCGTCCGCGCGCAGCCTACTATTTGTTGTCTTGATTTTTCTGGGGGTTTTTTGTTGTTTTTTTCTTTAGTTACGTCGGTGCATGACACTTTCTCGTAGCCACCGTACTGGGCTGCGCAACGCCAATGCGCGCGGCGTCCTTAGCGCAAATTCTGAAGCCGCTGTAGTGTCGTTATGCAAATTTCTTTTGCGTGAAGCTTTTTACAAAGTCTGAACAATACAAGAATGCGGTTACCTTGCATCGAATGGCTTGCGCACATCAGTGATTTGAAGGATCTCTTGGATGCAAGTTTGGCTGTTGTGAACCAAAGTGTTGATGGTGCTGCTTCCGGGTGTTTTGTACATGAGGCGGTTATTTTGTGTGCGTGATCCTTGCCTGCAAGCACCAGAAGCAATTTTTTGAATACGTTACATGATAAGAATTCGTCGAAATACAAATAAGCTACGAAGGCCGCACACGACGTACGGACTAGCACTTGTTTATAAGTTATGGTCGGCAAGCAGAGCAGCGACTCCCGTCAACTACAAAAGCGACAAGCAAGAACCGCTGACAGCACAGCGTATAAAGAGCTCCCGTGTTAAGCAGCTATAGCAAACCCCAAGGAATTGCTTTGGAATGAAAATAATATGCTTTGGGCAAGAAAGACAAAAAAAAAATTAAGACACTAACAGACATTTCATTCAAATCAAACAAGCTTGGTCAGAGTGATAGAAATTTCCAAGCAACCTTTTTGGTGAATACGCGTTTGCTACTACATTGTATACATGTCTAATAAGAAATTTGCGAATGTATCGAAATATCTTAAGAAACAAATGGAAAGTATCGTATCGGATACAATAATTGCGGTAGTATCTTGTATCTGTATCTCCAATACTTGTTGCCCGAGTATTTTGGTATCGTATCATGATACAAGTGGAAAGTATCTATGCCCTGTGATATATTGAGGAAACTACATAATAGGTTGAGACAAGGCTTAGAGGATAATATCTTGTGCGTACTAACGCAATGCATAAAGACTTCAATAGCTCAAGATATACCTTTGTTTGCAGCATATCTAGATATTAAGAGAACTCATGGCAACTTAATCAGGAAGTTGCTATAGGATATTCCCAAGCACCAGGGCATAGATGATTTCGTGGAGTTGTTGAGGGAGATACACGGAGTGATAATTTTTAAGTTTTCCGGAATTTTTAAAAATTGCCTGTAGCAGATAGCACAATTCTTGTGCTTGAGCTGAATTATTTGATGAGGCGGGCATTACTAGAAAGGGAAACTGAAACATATATTAAATTAATTGACCAAAATGCACTAATTAAGTTCCTAATTAAATATTTTACGCCACATATTGCAGGTGTCGAATTTTAAACGGTAAGTTGGCTAGACATATTCACTTGAAGTGAACCTCCAGGAAGGCACCAATTTCGAGATAATATTTCCCAAGGTATGGAAGGAAATACAAGGGCACATTTGTGCTTCAATGAATTAACGAGCGTTTTGTTAAAAAGAGTTAGCGGAATAACATTGCATCTTTAGGGCGAGGTTGATGACGCATATCTCCAAACTGGTATCATTCTGAAAATTCATTCCAAGTCTTGCAAGTTCGCCGGCTACAATTTATGAATTGCAACACGTGGCGTAAATTAATTAAGGACTTTTTAATGAGTTGGATATGTCTTTCGATTTCTCATGCAAGTGATGTCCGCCTCTCTGAATAATCCAGCTCGAGAACTACAATTACGTTAACTGCGCCAGGCGATTTCCTAAAATTCCAAAAAACTGAAAAATGATCCCCTCGTATAGGGACAACCGAGTACGAATCGTACGGAAAGGCCGGAAGTGCAATGAAGTGGAAGTGAACCGATGACTGGAGCAAGGATGACCGCTGTCTCAATTGTTAAGGGCATAGAAAGACGACTGGAAAGCAGCGAATTCGGTTTTGATCTACCTTACATCTGTAAGGGGCTAAAGGTGCAATAGTACAGCTGATGCATGCGGACGACATAGTGCTATACTAGCGGACAATGCGAGGAGTTTACAGAGACTTGCGAATATAAGTGGCAATGGAGCGCCGAATCTACGCCTTAAATTTAGCAGAGAGAAATCGGGAGTTATAACCTTTAATGAAGAGACGAGTGATGACGTGGTATCAATTCAAGAGGAATTCATATTCCCAGTCAAGATACATAAATATCCGGGTGGATAAGGAAACAAAGGAAATACCTGCTCAAGCACCCGCCAAGATAATCTAAAAATGATAGGGAAGCGGAATGCGGCAATAATGAAACATGGGGCCCTTGGAGGCTACAATAAATACGAGGTGGTGCGAGGAGTTTGGAAAAGTGTACTGGTACCAGTGCTGACTGTCGTAGAGACAGTTCTACGCTAGAAACCAGACGTCTTGTCGGGGTTGGCGATTCACCAAAGGGTGGTGAGCCGACTGGCTTTGAAAGCTCGCGGTAAAACCACAACTGAAATTGTGCAAGGTGATGCTGGTCGGGCTTCTTTTGAGGACTGAGAAGCGCGGAGAGCAAAATTATTTTTTAAGAAAAACTAATAAGGAACGTGGATGAAAAAAAAATGGCCGGCTGAATTGTACAAAACTATGTGCCTCAAAAGCTCGAACACGCGCGGAACGGAGGTAGATATCAAGAAAGTTGGTGATTAAGTACACGGTAATTGAAATGGTAATATACAACCGGGAGTCATAAGAAATTGAGAGATACAGAGACGGTAAATTGCATGCAAAGGATAGAAACAAAAAACATGGAGATTTACAAAAGCAGCAAGAACGAAATCGGAAGGGAAAATCTGTATAACACAAAGGGCCGTGCCGTGTTACTTGAAGCCTGTTAAGAATGGCGGGCTGCAAAACAAGATTGCCACACAGTTACGACAGGGCGACACGACGCGCATCTCCCCCTCACCGTCGCTGCAGCTGGGAGGCGTTCGAAGAAGCGGCCTTTGTGCTGGAATCCGCCGCCTTCCACCCACCCCATCGACATTGTGACGGGACGAGTTCGGTGTGTGAACAATGGTTTCGGAGTTCCCCAACGTGGACCTGATTTGACACGCATGGACAAGCTGCCGTGGGGAAGCCGTATTTTGGGGCTACTCACGCTTCGGCATGACGCAAAACAACGAGCGACCCTCGATCGGCGTCGATAGTTCCCGGAACGGCACCCCTCCAACGCCGTCGTTTGGGCTTCGGAATGTGTGTGTCTTTGTGTCTGTAAACTGATCTGTAGAGCAGCGGCGAGTTGGTGATGAGTAAACGAACAGTCGCCGCCTCGTATGGCCGGCGCATCGAGTGTATAAAAACTGTGGTTGTGCGAATGCTGAGGACACTTCTCTTGAGCAGTCATGTTAGACTGATTCACTTCTCTCATGCAGTCATGTTGGACTGATACTCTTTTTCTCAAGCAGTCATGTTAGACTGATTTAATTTCTGTAAATAAACCCTTTTTCCTCGTTCTCGATGAGGAACAGTTCTTCACTTCATCAACGATCTCAGCGTAAATAAGTTGGACGACGGCATGGGCCAGCTACCTTCGAATTCATGCCGTAATCCAATCTTGGCAAAGGTCCACGGACGATGGGATTGAGCCCCCAATCCTGACAACTGGCTGACAGCGGTGAGATGGACTTTGCGACATGGTGCTGTATCTGCGGTGAGTGCTTGGTTTTTGCTTTGACTCTCTAGGCTTCATTTTGTGGTTGTTCTGTTTAGAACAGTAGGGAAGCTAGATTGTTGTGTGTTAGCTAGGTTGTGTTTTCCTAGCTAGATTTAGAGAGCAGAATCAAGGCAGTAAAACAGCAGTCATGGAGTTAAGGACACTGCTGAGAGACGAGTTGTTGATTGTTGGTGAGGAACTGGGCCTAGATGTACGCAAGGAAATGCTCAAATCGGAATTATTGGAGCTAATTTCCAATCAGGCCAGTGAGGCAGATATTGAAATGGGAATGGAACTTCTCAAAAAAAGAGAGAAACGGGAAAGAGAAAGAGAAGAACGGGACAGAGAAAAACGAGAGAGAGAGGAACGCGATAAAGACCGCGAGTTAAGAAAAATGCAACTGGAACTTGAAAGCAAACGTTTGGAGATGTCTCAAGGAAGTGAAGGCGCTCTGGGTCGATCAAGTGAGGCAGACTCGTACCGCATGGACAGGCTATTAAAGCCATTTGAGGTCGGGACCGACATAGGCTTGTTCCTAAGCAATTTTGAAAGGACTTGCGAAAAGATGAACTTCGGCCCGAGTACATGGCCGCAGCGGTTGCTGTCTATGTTGCCGTGTGAGGCGGCGGAAGTAATCGCCAGATTGAGTGTGCAGGATGCATATGATTATGCAAAAGTTAAGGCTAGTCTCTTGAAGAAATACCACCTTTCAGCCGAAGCTTTTCGGCAAAGGTTTAGGAGCACAGGCAAGAAAGATAGCGAGGGTTATCCGGAGAACCTAGTCGAGTGGCTTAAAAGCGCGGAAGCGTACGACAGCAGAGACATGATCATTGAATGCATGTGTCTAGAGCAGTTTTACAAAACCATCGCCCAAGCTGTGAAACTGTGGGTGCAAGACAGAGGTAATGTAAACACTGTGGAAAGGGTGGCTGAATTAGCCGAAGAGTACGCAACCCGTAGAAAGTTGAACGCCGAGGAGGGAAACTGGGACGGTCGAAATGGACCGCGGAAACCATTTCCGTTCAAAAAGGGTGCGCAAACTAGACGATCAGAGCCTGCAGACATGGCGGAAAAGCCCGCAGAAAAGAGCGAGGAGAAACTTAACGGAGAAACCGCACAAAAAGAACAGAAAAGAAAATTCGAATCTGTAAGACCAATTCGCTGTTACAAATGCCACAAACTGGGACATATAGCTGTAAACTGCGAGAAGTCTAGCGTAGTTTTTTCCTACGTGGAGGAAAAAGATGAGAATATGGAACTTTTTAGTCCATATCTCCACGACCTGCAAGTTAATGGAAAACCATGCCGAGTGCTAAGAGACAGTGCCGCCACGCTGGACATTGTCCATCCGTCTTACGTGATGGTAGATGACATCACCGGAGAAGTAGCATGGATAAAACAGGTTGTAGAAGAACACAGCGTGTCTGCCCATGGCCAAAGTCAAAATCAGTGGACCATTCGGGGAGCTAGAGACTGAGGCTGCAGTTTCCAAATTTTTGTCACTGCAGTATCCCTACATCTTTTCGAATCGCTCGAATCAGTTACTGCGTGACAGAGGGCTCAAACTGGGAGAGGGCATAGTACAGGCATTGACCCGAGGCCAAGCTCGTAAGATCGCGGCGCTTTCGGCTGAAAATGCTCAAGCTCCTCCAGCGGAAGCAGAAAAGGGGATAACTTCAATACCCGAATCCGACCTAGGCCCGAGGGACAAAAGAACAGTTGAGGAAAGCCTGCCAGTTGACCAGCTCAATGAGAGCGTAGCACTAGTGTCAGAGTTCTAGCCTGCAGGAAGAGCAAGCAGACGCGCTCACAAGCGAGACAGGGTCGTTATTATCACCGGCCTCAAAGAACTTTGATCAACTCTTACGCGTAGATAGAGAGTCACTGGCAGCTGAGCAGAAGAATGATGAGAGCTTAGCTAAATTACGTGACACAGCTAAAGAAGGCATTGCTAGGTGCAACGTAACGATACATGAGAGAGGAGGATTGTTGTATCGGCATTACAGAGATCGAAAGGGTAGGATTTTAGATCAGTTAGTCATACCTACTAAGTATCGGGAGGACCTTTTGAATCTTTGTCATGGAAATGGGTGGTCCGGCCACCTAGGCATAAACAAATCAAAGGAAAGATTGCTTATGGAATACTACTGGCCTGGCTGTTTCAAAGATGTAGAAAACTTTGTAAGATCATGCGACGCCTGCCAGCGTTCTGGTAAACCAGGAGAGACTTGGAAAGCTCCACTGAAGGTAGTGCCCTTAATAACAGAGCCTTTCAGACGACTTGTAATAGACACGGTAGGGCCTCTTCCAAAAACAAAATCCGGCTACAGGTACTTGTTTACCATGCTGTGTCCGGCTACCAAGTTTCCAGAAGCAATCCCTTTGAAAGAGCTCAGCTCCACCGAAGTAGTAGACGCGCTTTTGACAGTGTTTGCACGAGTTGGGTTTCCAGCCGAAATTCAGGCAGATCAAGGGTCATTCACGAGCGCACTGACTTCCATATTCTTGCAAAAGTGCGGGGTAAAGTTAATACACAGTTCTGTCTATCACCCTCAGTCAAACAGTGTAGAGAGGTGGCATTCGGTGCTTAAGCGAGTTTTGCGTGCGCTCTGTTACGAGCACAAGGAGGACTGAGAGAACTGTCTTCCGGCAACTTTGTTTGCTTTGCGAACGGTTCCACATGAGGCGACAGGGTTCTTACCAGCAGAACTAGTGTATGGGAGGACACTCCGGTCTCCACTGAGAATGTTAAGAGAGATGTGGGAGGAAAGAGGGGAGAGTCCAACCGTAGTTGAATACGTGCTAAATTTACTGGAACGGCTAAGCGCAAACCAAGAACTAGTCGGAAAGAACATGGCAATAGCTCAAAAGAACGCCAAAGTCTATTACGACAAGAATGCGAGGCTTCGTACGTTTGAAGCCGGCTTAACGATGAAAGCGGAAAAGTGTAGGTTCGGTTGTTCACAGGTTACTTATCTGGGCCATGTTGTCGGTCAGGACATGAGACGGCCGGCTGAGCTGAAAATAGCTACGATTGGAGAATTTTCTCAGCCGCGCCCGAAAACGGACCTTCGTTCATTTTTGGGACTTGTGGGGTGCTATCAACGGCACATTCCGAAATACTCGCAATTGGCAAGTCCACTAACAGACGCCCTCCGAAAGGGAGCACCGAGTAACGTACACTGGGATAAGGACAAAGAGAACGCTTTCCAAAGTTTGAAAACGCTATTGGTTTCTCGCCCTGTGCTTCGCGCGCCAGACTACACAAAGGAATTCATAGTTCAATGCGACGCAAGCGACAGAGGTATGGGCGTGGTACTTAGTCAGGTCGGCGACGATAACGAGGAGCATCCTATCCTCTATGCCAGCCGTAAACTAAATGTAAGGGAGGAAGCCTACAGCGCTTCAGAGAAGGAATGCGCTTGTTCGGTTTGGGCCGCCCAGAAGTTGTCGTGTTACTTGTACGGAGCGAAGTTCATCTTCGAGACCGACCACTGTCTTCTGACGTGGCTCAATCAAATGTCACACAAAAACGGCCGCTTGCTCCGATGGAGCCTCACTCTCCAAGAGTACAACTTCTCCGTTAGATATAAGAAGGGAAAGTTGCATAGCAATGCGGATGGGTTGAGCAGGCTAATTTGAATTCTGCGTTTGGGGGTCCCGCCTAAATTTTAGGGTTACTAGTGTTAATTTTATTAAGCGAAAAAGATCCCCTCTCATTTAGCAGGATTCCCTCCATGATTGCTGAATGTGTCAGCAGGAATTTGCTTCAGAAATTGGCATAGCGAAATGCAGCATTTTTTTTGTTTCTGCACTTATGTTTTTTGAAGCCTAGCGAGTCTAAAGTGAGAGCCAATGTACGTCATCTCGGCGCAGAGCCGTGTTGTGGGGTTCGTTTTGCAGTTGCCTGTCCTTGGATGTTCTGGGGCGGTGACATCAATGCACAACTGGTCGCTGCGAGCCAAGACATCAATCCCCCCCCTGACCAGCAGCCGTTCTCTTCCTGCCTAGCGGTTGTCAACGCTAGACAGTCGAGACTTTCCGGGCCATGGAGGCGCTGTTAAGAATGGCGGGCTGCAAAACAAGATTGCCACACAGTTACGACAGGGCGACACGACGCGCATCTCCCCCTCACCGTCGCTGCAGCTGGTAGGCGTTCGAAGAAGCGGCCTTTGTGCTGGAATCCGCCGCCTTCCACTCGCCCCATCGACATTGTGACGGGACGAGTTCGGTGTGTGAACAGTGGTTTCGGAGTTCCCCAACGTGGACCTGATTTGACACGCATGGACAAGCTGCCGTGGGGAAGCCGTATTTTGGGGCTTCTCACGCTTCGGCATGACGCAAAACAACGAGCGACCCTCGATCGGCGTCAATAGTTCCCGGAACGGCACCCCTCCAACGCCGTCGTTTGGGCTTCGGAATGTGTGTGTCTTTGTGTCTGTAAACTGATCTGCAGAGCAGCGGCGAGTTGGTGATGAGTAAACGAACAGTCGCCGCCTCGTATGGCCGGCGGATCGAGTGTATAAAAACTGTGCTTGTGCGAATGCTGAGAACACTTCTCTTGAGCAGTCATGTTAGACTGATTCACTTCTCTCATGCAGTCATGTTGGACTGATACTCTTTTTCTCAAGCAGTCATGTTAGACTGATTTAATTTCTGTAAATAAACCCTTTTTCCTCGTTCTCGATGAGAAACAGTTCTTCACTTCATCAACGATCTCAGCGTAAATAAGTTGGACGACGGCATGGGCCAGCTACCTTCGAATTCATGCCGTAATCCAATCTTGGCAAAGGACCACGGACGATGGGATTGAGCCCCCAATCCTGACAAGCCCGAGCTGACTGTCTCAGGACAAAAACATACCGGAGCAAATATGCTCCGGTAACGACTTGACGCATCGTAGTAGAATGCTAAGATATCGCCCCAGCGAGTCTTGTAGGGAATGTCCTTTTTCCAGTATCATTAGGATTAAACGAAGATGAAAGGATTAGCTGGTGAGCAGTCGAGATAAGCAAGGCGCGATTTAAGTATTGGTAGGGATAAAAGGAGGCAAAGTATTAATAGAACCGGAGTCATTGCAAGTGTAGGTAATGGTGCAGTGAAGTGATAGTGGCTCTAAATACGAAATATAAGATCGAAATCACATATACAGACGGCTAGATAGGAATAAATGTAGTACAACCTGAATAAAACAGGCAGGCTAGGTTTGAAGCAAAGCGCCAACCTTTGTCTACGCCCCGTTTCAAAGGGGATGCCAATAAACACCATCACCATCATGAGTGTTAACACCAGTGCCCATACATACACACCCGATAGAGTAGCTAAAATATGGTATGTCCTGCAAGTGCTGTATTGCACAAGAACTAATACCCAGCGATTGCACACAGATTTTGCAATATTTGTCTGGAATTCCAAGTACGAGCGAACATCGCCGACAAATTTTTTTCCCGTAAGGTCAAGGAAGGGGCTTTGGGATTAAGTCACTTGTTCCTAAAACAGGTAACCAGCAGGTTTTTGTTCGTAATGTTAGCTGTTCTCAGTAATGCTAACAGGAGCCATACCAGAATTGGTCGTCTCCACCACAGAAAGCGGCCCGTATAGGGTATCCCGTTACCTATGTGACGTTGTATCCTCCTATATGTTTCTGATCGGCAGGTTTTCTGTGGTGTGCTTAAGCAATGCACCCAGGAGAGGGATCTGGCAGACACCGTCTTTCCAGTCCCCTTATCTAGATCGACTTATCAGGCAAAATTAGGAAACGATGTTCTGAAACGTCAAAAACATGTTAGTACCTGCAGGGGTCAAAACATTTTTCTTTAAACTTATGACGGACACACTGCCAGTAAAAACTTGGCTCGAACAACGAGGTATGTTTGGGTCATGGGGAGTTGTCTTTTGTACAGGAAACCAGAAATAGTATAGCATGTTTTCATTGACTGTTGGAACACTGTCTTCCACTGGGACGTCCTTCAACGGACACTGTACAAGGATCTTCTAATAGATGCCCACGGCATAAGATTTCTCCCTGTTTCAAGAAATAGCGTTCCTTGTGATGCATTTATGCTGATCGGTCTTTATAGCATATAGATGCCGCTTATGGATTTCTAAAATGCTGATCCCCAAGAAGGATCACTTAATGCGCATTTAGCTGAGGATATCACGGAACTCAGAAAAAAAAAACAGATAGCTGAAGAGGAAGTGCTACAAATATTGGATGCCCTTGCAGAGTTGAAAGTGCATAAGTAAATGCAACTGACCTTATGCAGGCTGGCGGATGTTTTCTTAAATATGGCAATAAAGAAAAAAAAATTGGCGTCGCGGTAGCTCAACTGGCAAAAGCATCGCACGCGTAATGCAAGAACGTGGCTTCACATCGCACTTGCGGTCAGTTTTTTTTTTTTTTTCATCCACTTACAGTTCATTTATTTTTTAATTCTATATGTCAATCAAAGACTACAAGTAACTTCTCCTATGGTTTCCTTGGCTTCATTTTTAAATTATCTTACGGCTGCATAAGGTTGCAATTAACAAAAACTGCACCACGCCTGTATCCCTTCTCGGGGCCTTATCGTTCATATATATATATATATATATATATATATATATATATATATATATATATATATATATATATATATGAACATATATATATATATATATATATATATATATATATATATATATATATATATATATATATATATATATATATATATATATATATATCATTCAAGGAAAGGTTATGTAGGCCCGGTGCATAGGTAGTTGAAGAAACGAAGGAGCACACTTACGAAAATTTCATCATTTAGTATTTTAACGTTTCGGCCGTGGCACAGCCTTCGTCAGAAGGTCATGCCACGGCATATATATATATATATATATATATATATATATATATATATATATATATATATATATATATATATATATATATATATATATATATATATATATATAAGGCCCCGAGAAGGGATACAGGCGTGGTGCAGTTTTTGTTAATTGCTAATATATATATATAAATATATAGTTCAAGGATAAGCGTTCCTGGCAACTGCATGTACCAGTATTTGAGCAAATCCTTGAACAGATGAACAGTTATTCTTGGACAAGAAGCTTCACAGGCCACATATGCAGCTTGTCTATCAAGAAGGCGGGCACGCTTTCATATTTATGTATTTTTTTATTTATTTATTTATTTAAAACACTCTGAACACCAGAGGCGTTACAGAGAGGAGTGATAAACTAATAGTAATAAAGCCCTTCATTTGCGAGCAAGGACAAGCGGTCGCCGAATGGGGAGGGAATGAAGGGTGGGGTATGTAGGCATCCACTAGATCGCGCTCGCTATGCCAATGGCTACGCCAAAGTGGACTATAGTGTGACGATGCGCGCTTATGGTTATCCACAATGTCGTGTCGTAATGTTTCGACATCCGCGTGTTTGAACATTAAGAAAACACGTGTGCATTATAATATGCCATATGACAACTCGCGTGGTAAAAAGAAGAAAGAAACAAAGAACGCCCACGTGCGCTTGTCCCGAGCATCCACGTGTCATTTGCTTCAGCGATTTCTACGCCCGTACATGTTTCGAAGTGTCTGCTCACAATACGTCACGTGAACGCCGTGTGTAGGCCTCGCGTGTACTCGCTTTGATCCTCACGATACCGCGCTTCCTCGTGCCCACAACGTCGTTCAGCAAGTCTTTGCAACACGAAGGGCAGTTAGCCGCGAGGCATCTCAGGATTTCTTGGCAGCTGCCCACGGCATCAATTTGCCCTGAGCAGCGAATCGATGAACGTAACGACCGCAGTTTCGGTTCATGGGAAAATTTCGTGCTCGCAGAAGGCCAGCTTTCTTCGTGGCCGTGCTGTAAACAACCGCAACCAGATATCCATCACCAATTACTTGCGCGGAGTATCGGTCGAAGCTGTCCACTTAATTAGGACTACGCCCCGAAGAAGTGGCGCGCCGCAAACTGTTACGAAAGAGACGTCATCTTTCTTCGAGAAAAACACGCGCTCTTAATGATGCGTCCTGGCCTTCTGCGAGGCTTCGTGAGCGTGGTGTCCGGAATCGAAACAGGGAAAAAGAAAAGATGACACGCCACCTGGGTGCGTTCGCTTGAGCGCGGCTCCACCGAGTCTCGCGTTTGCGTCGCACGTGGCATGACAAGAACATAGTGCATGCTGCCGCAATAGTTCGGTAAGTGCGCGATTGATCCGTTTCCTGCGAGCTGCTCAGCGCTTCGGGAACGTCTGTCTCATTTTCAAGCTATTCTGCCTCAGTGGTAGCCGACACTCCAACAAAATTTCACCACCATCGAAAAAATTCCGACAGCACGTGACCAGCTTATTGTCGTAAGAGGGTAGGTAAAGAAACCCTTTCATAGAGGCAGCAGCGCACCGATCGACACAGTGAACAGAGCCGCCCCAAAATATGCATTACTTCAACCTAAACTTTCTTGTGCGGAAATTCTGGACCCATGCTCACTGCATATGCCACCTAATCATGGTGTTGAACATAATATCAGCAAAGATGGTCATCTACTCACAAACATCACTTACGAACGCAAAGCTTTGTAAATTCGGCCCCTGATTATTTATGTTGAGCACGAATTTCACGGGTCAACCTTCGCAACTGATCATTGTCCTTTTGTGTTTCCGACTTCACGTTAGAAGTTCTCTGTCCTTCAAACACATTAGCCACTGCTCATTTTCGGTAAATATTGCGGGAAATTATAGCACACTGCAAACACGCACGCACGCGCGCGCAAACACACACATAAACACACACACTATCCAATGAACACCCACATCGTTTTATTTTATTTCAGTCATTGCTTGAATGACTTCCATCAGTGCACCAGCTCGCCACGGCATAGTCAAATGAACTTATTATCCTGCAAGATCACTTGATAGCTTAATTGATGAGGTTTAAAACGCTGAAGCAACAGAGATACTTAGTCATAAAGACCTCTCAATTGGTTTTGACCCACTTGCCAATATGTCCCGCACGTCACAATATGAAAGTTACTAAGTGAGAGCGTGGAAAAACACTAGAATTTGCCTGAGCTGCGCATCCAACTCTTTCCGTAGACAATGGAGGCCACGAAGATGCCCTCAGCCATGGCCCTGCGCACGTACCCACTCGACGACCTTGTGCGTATAGCAAGGTTACGCGAAAGTAATTGCACGCAGTGGTTGGCTTGAAGCCTTGATTCGGCGTGAAGTCATGGCCTTACCCCTGCACGTTTACGCCACCGTCTGCTTTGTTCAGCTCTCACCACCCTTGTACGCAGTTTCTGAAACCCAGCCTTCCAGGGTCGTAAACAGCAGTTCACGTTTCCTGCACCTCTACATTAAAATATAATGTGCAATATGCTTTAAAAGCGAGCTTGCGGACTTTGTGAGGTAACAGAATTCAAAGAATGCCTAAAGTATGTGACAGTACAACATGAAATAGTTGACTCTTATAAACTTTAAAGTCATGGATAAACGAAAACACTATCTTCGGAATCGGCCCACGTATGGGGAGTGCCTAACGCTCGCGTCAACACCGCCGCGGGTCGGCTCGGCATTGCACTATCTTCGGGATCGGCTCGCGTATGGGGAGTTTTGGTGGTGGTGGTGGTGGTGGTGGTGGTGGCCGTGGGAGTGGTAAACATTACTGAAAGGGGGAAGGGGAAAGGGGGAGGCGGCTGAGGGATCGGGCTCAAGTAAGGCGCTGGGCCTTCTTGGCCTTCTGCGCCCATTCCACCAGTTCAAGCTGTCGGTCGACGTCCCCGGACCGGACAAACAGGGGCACTCACACGCATAATGTGGGAATGCACCTCGCTCCCGTTTTCTCATCCTCCCGTCAGCAGTGAGACTGACTGGGGAGTTTTCTGTCTACACACGGACACGATCATGGGGGAACTAGCCCTTAACAGCTTCGCTGTAAAAAAAAATTCACGGACGATTACGACATTCCGCCATGCGAAATTTGAGCGCAGCTCTATACGTGTTTTTGTTTCGCTGTATATCGGCTGGCGCGGACAAATCTGTCTCGCGCGGCACGTTGCAAACGGAGCGAAGTTTGGGGCGACTGCCTCGTTAATTGGGAGACCGCGAGATGCAATGCGAGGGTGACCCGTGCGCGCGATTCACAGCAGCAATACGCAAACAGAGGTCCGCTAGTGCTGCGCTTTGTTTTCATGCACAGTATGCTTGACTCAACTTGGGCCAAAATTTTAAAATATGGAAGTGTTACGTCGCTGGATAGCACCAACGTAATGTTGTTTGGCGCCGCCGGGAGACAGATTATTTTTTGCATTCCGCCTATTTAGATAATTAGTCTCAATTAATTATTCACCTTCCAAACTGTTATAACTACATGATTAGTGTGAATGGCAAAACTGTAGAGCAACATGAGAAACTGTCGATACAGCTTTCTGTTGCTCAACACGTGCTACGTATAACTGTTTTTCCGAGCGTGAAAGATGCGCGCGAATACGCGCAAAGTGTCTCGAGCGACCAGTCGTGCGGCAATCTATGTGAACCTCCTGTATGTGTTGTAGCGCGTGAGTACAGAGGCATGAGCTCTACGCTACTTTTGAAGCCTCTACAGGTCTTTTGAAGACGCTCACACGTGTTTACAACAGTGCTGAGGCCTCGAGTGCAGGCCAGTGCTGAGTCCAGGGAGCCTTTGTTGGAAGGGTCTGTGCCTTAAAGTTTCAGCATCTCAGCACTACGCATTGCCCGTTGTAGTGAAAGGGAACAGTCAAGTACCACGAGAGCTATGATTTGAGAATCTAACCCTTTAATGGATGAACTTACGCCCAGAAAAACAAGCAATATGCTCTAACCACAACGATATAGCGTTGTTCAAGGATGGACACGCAAAATGCCTCACAGTAAACTTCACCGTAAAGATCGGGACTATATTGTGTAAGCTGTAAATTCATACATCATATTTATCCGCAAAAGATTTGCTAACAAATGCAGTTTACAGAATTGAGATTTGTTTACGGGCACATGATTAGAAAATTGTTAATTGAATTTTTTTATTTTTTTATTTTACCAAGCTGCAGCTGCCTAAGTAAACAGATGTGAGGAACGGAATAAATAATTAGGTCCCGCCTGTCATTAGAATTTGGGTTTCTCTTTTAAGTGCAACAAATTTGATTCAGTAAAGAAAAAGAAGGGGAACTGGGGGGGCCGGATTTTTCATTCAGATCACTTCAACTGTTTTTTCTTTTTTTGTTTAATGGGAGCATGTCTGTTAGACATTTATTTAAATCGGAAGATTGCAGTTATCCCGGAGATAAACACCTCATAATCACATGTAAGGTATTGTCTACTCGGGTTTGATCCATAATCTATGCTGCATTCTTTCTGTCTACCAACGTACCTATACACCAATCATTTTCCTCTACTACGTTCAGTGCGTAGTGGTCGCCATTGTTTCAAGCTTTCAACTTCTGCAAGTCAGCTCCGGGAAATACAGCGATTATGCCCTTTACTTTGCAAGTGTATTGGTTACACGACATTTGCCATTCCAGTATGTCCTTCCAAAAGCACTTCGACGTATTTTACAGCGTAAACTGTTATGGGCTCATTCCAATAGCCGGTTGGTTGGCGATGGTGTCCGCCACCGCCGGTGTCCGTAACAGCTATCGCCGCGAACGGGGAAAAAAACTACCGAATTCCTGCCAAGATAGAAGTCGGGCCTGCTGCGTGGGAGTCAGCTACTCTACCACTGAGTCACGCCAGCGTTTTTTTATAGTCTATTTATTGCAACAACTGGACATAAAGCGGGAACAAAATCCGTTAAATATCTTTCATTTGTGACGGTTCATTAAATAGATTGATCCAGTGAGGAGGTTCAGCTTGTGATCGATACACATGGCGAATCTAACACACTTTCCCCAAAATTCTCCCTTGATGATCGAGTGTTAACGTCAGCGTGTCTGACGGCAATACATATTGTCCACAAACCATGGAGGCCCAGAAGTATGATCACATAATACGGAATTCCGTTTTCATTGTCCCCGGGTAGGTAGCGTATACGCCAATAGGGTTTATGAGGAGTTATTTTTTCAGGGTTCTTCGCATCACACCCCAAAAGCGCTTGCTAGCATTCCACGGGAAAATGCTCTACAAACGCGCCCTAGCGCGCGAGGAGACGCGCGATGTCACATGTGCGCCGTGTAGCCTCGATGCGTGCATATTTTGCATTGCGCTTGCATACTATTACACCAAGTAGAATGCCATGTAGCAGATGGACAGGTAGCGGTACAAGGTATTTAAGGAGGTTTAGCGAAGAAAAAGAAGTTTAAGGAGATGTATACGAGAAGGCTAGAAAATATATAACGCAACTGATTAAATGAAGCTGGCTAGGTGACTATGTCCCTACCGAGTTTCAATAGGGATGCCAATAAATCATCATCATCATTATCATCACATCATGCCACTTGCCTTGTGATGTGAGATGCGCGCGGTTTAGCGTCTATACGTGCGCGCTTTGCATTGCAGTTGCGTATTATTATACCAGGAGGCACTTCATGTAACAGTTGCATAGGTAACCGCACATGGTAGATAGGGAAGCTTGGAAGAAAAGGAAGATTATGGAGTTGTATAAATATTGATGTAACGAAAAACATGCGTGGCATACCTGATTAATGCAAGCAATCTAGGTGACTGTTTCTGACCATCCCGTTTTAAAAAGGCCGTAAGTCTTATTTTTAACAAATTTTCAGCATTTGATTCACCTTCTGATTTAATATTAGCAAATGGCATTCCCGTATTACAGGCACGAAGGCAAAAATTTAGATTAGAATTTCTTTCCCAACTTTTGGAAAACAAACTAGCGCTAGATGCATCAACATATTTGTCACCCTTAACTAGCAGGCCCTACCGACACAACAATGAAAACGCCCTAACCACATATTTTGCTCGCACAGACCTATTTAAGTTTTCTTATTTCGCGAGAACCATTAGTGAATGGAACTGCCTTATCAAAACAAGTGGTCAAAGTTTGAAATAACCTTTCTGAGCCTTCGTTATTGTTGCTTTTTTCGTTGCTGTTTCTCTTGTATTTCTTGTATTTGTATCGACCACCCTACTTGGAACATGAATCCGCAGTACTGTATAAATAAATAAATATAAAAAATCATAGGAATACCATTAAATCATCAACAACGTTAGCATCGTATCGTGCCATGTGACATGCGCGCCGCGTAGCGTTGATACATACAAAGTTTGCATTGCAGTTGCGTTATATTCCATCAGGTGTCTCGAAATGTAGCAGTTGCATATAGCAATTCCATGTTCCGCGTAGCTGGACCTGGTTAACTAAAGCAGGCTAGGTGGCTCTTTTTCACCCACCTGTTCTGTAGGGGATGCCAATGAACCATCATTGTCACCTTCATCAACGGCAACAGCAACGTGCCTTGCCACCGGTCAAGGGATGTGGTACGTGCGCCACGTAGTCTGGATACCTGTGCTAACTCCTCGGTATACACGTTATGGCGCCTCCTCGCAAAGTTCGAACCGCTGCTGAAGAAGCGAATCGTACAGCTGCGCGCGCGGCTGCAACCAGGCAACATCGGGCTCAGCAGACCACTGTGCAGACAGCAGCCGCAGCGCAAGCTGCAGCTTGCCGTCGACGCCGGTGGCACAGTTCAGATCCTTCTCGTGAAAACGACGTCAAGAGACTTCGCCACGAAGATCCTGTAGTGCGTAATGCCGAAAATGGAGCTCCTATATGGAGCGTCTCCTCCAGCTTACGTTGAGGCCTGTGACTTTAGCATGTTTTTGTACTTCCCAAACGTTATTTGTTATCTTTATTTTTTTAGTTACAATTATTGGTTCCCCTGCATTGCGTGCAAGTACACTCAAAGATAAAAACTAAAGGTCTTCATGACATCTGACTAAGGCCCTGACCCTATACAACGTATTCTCTATTGCGCAGTTTCTTCTTTGCATAGTGTCCGCCATCCATGACTACTTGATCTCGATCACTACTTAACAAAGTTGACTATCAAAATAAAACTCCTGTTCCCTCGCAAGTATATAAATTGTTGCTTTAGTTTCCTCCGTATTAACTTTCAAGCCTGTCATTAGACTTGTTAGCTCAGGATTAGGAAAACAAATCTCCTTCGGATTGCTTTTTTTTTTTCTCGGTACGCTACTTTCGTATGCATCTCGGAAAATTGTTGCTCGATTGGCGCAATCTTAGGCCAGTCACAAGTTAGGGTGCTCATTTATTCGTGTCGTCGGCGACGCACGCATGATCGTAGCTCTCTCTTACGGCAACGCCTACCAATTTTTATTTCGTCACATAACGCGCGTCTCTGGGCTTAGAAATTTCTGTCATCCCAAAATCCCTGCCCCCCACCAACCATAGGTTATACTGGCAAAACACGGTGATTATATAACCAAATTTCATGCACCTGGTATAATCTTCTGTTTACGGCTTGAGAGAGCCTGCCCAATGTAATATAGTCACGTTTATACGTCTGCAGATTGCCTTCTGGTAGTCTCAAAGAGCTTATAAAGCGACCTCTTATGCCGTTTCACGTGCGTGACATACGGCGCTAATTTCGTATGGGCGGTTCCAGTCCTCCCGCACCGTAAGCCTTCTTTCCTACGCGGAAAAACACGGGTGCGCTTCCACAAGTGCTCATCCGCTAAACGCTGCCTCTAAAGACCACTGAATGAAAGGAAGCGAATATAACCGGTTCCGAGCGTATATAATACAGCTCGCGCATTGTGCTTGGTTGGAAATGTTATTAATGCGAATAGCGTTCCTTGGTCTGCTTCAGCCTTCTTGAGTCTATCTATCTATCTATCTATCTATCTATCTATCTATCTATCTATCTATCTATCTATCTATCTATCTATCTATCTATCTATCTATCTTTCTTTCTTTCTTTCTTTCTTTCTTTCTTTCTTTGTTTCTTTCTTTCTTTCTTTCTTTCTATCTATCTATCTATCTATCTTTCTTTCATTCTTTCTTTCTTTCTTTCTTTCTTTCTTTCTATCTATCTATCTATCTATCTATCTATCTATCTATCTATCTATCTATCTATCTATTCGTTAGGTCGTTCGTTCGTCCTTCCGTTCGTCCTTCCGTCCGTCCATCCGTCCGTCCGTCCGTCCGTCCGTCCTGTTACGCTGACCCAGTCGCCCAAGTTGTATTTGATGCCGTCGTGGTCGTTCGACTGTTGCCGTTCCAGCTTCGCGATCTTACTCTCGTCATGCAGTCATCGTCAAGCCTTCTATCCCGACCCAGTGACCCAAGTCGTCTAATAGCTTGGGCCACTAGCTATGGGCTCGGAGTCGCGATTACGTCATGGTCGTTGCACCGCCGTCATTCTATAGCTATGTTATCCGACACTCGACTTCCAGTCGACGTCATGCCGTCGTCCTCGTTCAGCTGTCATGCAGTCGCTGTCACACTGGCAAAATTATGCAGTCGCGGTTGTTCAGTCGTCGTCATTCCAGTCTCGGGATAAGACTACCGTCATGCTATCGTTGTTAAGCCTTCTATTCCGACACAACGGTCCAAGTTGTCTAATAGCTTGTGCCACTCGATACGTGTTTGCGGTCGCCGTGCTGTCATGGTCGTTGCATCGCCGTCATTGTCATGCAGGTTTCGTGATACAGTAATCGTCTTGGCATTGTCGTCATACACTCGCATTCATTTCATTGTCCTCATGCCAGCGCTGGCATTGCATCGTCGTCATACAGTCGTCATCATGCATTCGTTGTCATACAATCGTTGGGATGCCGTTGCGGTCGTTTCATCACCATCATTATAACTTCGACACGCGACACGCTTTTATTGGGTTCAGCAAAACGCGATAAAACGCGCACCCGGCTAATCCAACGACGGGACTGACAGATCTAGTCTGCCGGCCCGATCGCGGGCGCGCTGGACGCGAGGATTTGGTCCTCAAAGACGGGACATCGCAGGAGCGCCTCCCACTCTTCCTTCGTGGACTTCGGGCCCAGCGACCCGCACTCCCAGATCATATGAGGCAAAGTAGCAACCTCACCACAGGCCACGCAAGAACAATTCGGATAAATTTCGGGACATGTGCTGTTAAGTGACGCCGGATTTGGGTAGGAGTTCGTTTGCAAGAGTCTGAGCGTGACCGCCTGCGGCCTGTTTAGCTTGTGAGGCGGCGGGAAAACCCTTCTCTCTAAGTAAAAGAATTTAGTAAGTTCATTGTGCGTGACAAGAGCGTCTCTGTGTCCGGGGAGAGAGCCGCCAGATCCGAGGGCAGGGGACCTTGAATTAATTTTGACCCCCTGGGTTTCTTTAACGTGCACTGATACGATTTCGACCGGGGGAAGCGGGTCTTCACCACAAGAATCAGGAAACAACGACAAAGCCCGGCATCACGATGATGAAAAAAATAGGGAAGATTGTATTCACCACTTTGGTACATCGTTGTTACTCTCCTGCGAGTGTCGAGCGGTTCTGATTACCACGGGGGCCAGGACGGCCTTAAATGGGGAACCCCTTGTGGTCTGGTAGTCGTCGCTGTGTTTGTAGTGAGCTTGTGGAAGTATTAGTGCTTTCGTCAGGTTCTGTCGTCGACGACCTCCTGCCTTTCAGTTTCAGAGAAGAGGGCAATTATGTCGACATGCGAACGCCCGTTTGAATACTTGTCACACTTGACAGGTCCATCATACGGGGGCCAAGATGGCCTTAATTAAGCCCTTGCGGTCTTGTGATCGTCGCTGTCTTCGTGGGGAGCCCGTGGAAGTATTAGTGCTTTCGTCAGGTTCTGTCGTCGACGACCTCCTGCCCTTCGGTTTGTCTTCTCTTCGTCCTTCCCCCTGTGTCAGCTCAGGAAATAAAAGGGGTGACGCTGTTTCGAAGAGGGCAATTATGTCGACATGAGGACGCCCGCTTGACCGCTTGTCACACTTGGCAAGTCGATGTCCAGGCTTATTGTAACAGCCTTTTCTGGAACGAAGCAAATCATCTTGTTATGAGAACGTATGTCTCAATGTCTCTCACGCTTGACAAGTCGATCATAACAGCACCCAATGCACGGTACGCGATGTTTTTCGCAGCCTGCCTCCGTCGGAATGCGGCTGGTAAGGCTGGGATTGAATCCGCACCCTTGTGCTCAGTAGTGCACGAGGTAACGCCACAGCCACTAAATTAGAGCGGCAGGTATTGGCCTGGCTGGACGCCAGGCCAAGGCTGCGAGCTTTGAGCTCCAGAGTTTTTATGAACTTGATCTGATCGGTATACAGTATACACCTCTCGACTTTGCATGCCGTCTTAGTGCCGAAAAGTATATACTTTGGGGTTGTAACAATTACTAGTGCAGAGTGACTCCTACAAAAATCTACGCATCAGGTCATTGAGCTGCAAACATCCCGTCAAGTGACCGCAATTGTACCGCAATGGTCTCACGATAATTTTTCTGACTTCGTATCATTACAGTAATTCAGTTTCCAGGAAGACCAGGTAAACCATATCATATGGTATCATATAAGGTAGCCTATGGTTCTACTTCCCATATGAAGAGCATACCCTGCAGTCGCTCTTAAGCAAGCACAATTATTACAATGTCTTTCTCGTTCAAGAAAGCACACTGACAAGAAATCATTACGTCCGCTTCCTTGCACGGCCCTTCCGACTCTACAAGAGAAGACGAAGGATAACGCAATGTCGCACAAAACAAGCTTCTTATGTTTACTTCTATCTGTGCAAAACAAGCAAGCTCTAGAGATTGTGTACGCGGTCACCACGTCTACAACTGAAGCTGCTATTGTGATGACGATACGTTATTAGGAAGAAGACACGCGCTATTAGGAAGAAGACACGATGCGCTATCAGGAAGAAGACACGCGCTTTTTTTACGGGCCCAACGCACAGAACGGCGCCTGAGATGGACTTGTGGCACTACCGGATAGTTAGCACCAGGGGTAAACTTCATATTGAACAGCTGATAAGTCTCACGTCTTTTCCGGTGCCCAAAGGGACTGACGACTAGGAGAAAACACTTTGGCCATCTGCGGCCGCTTGCACCAACAGCCGGTATCCGCATGCTGCCCCCGATCTGCCGTCCCCCTCACCGAGACAAACCGTCGCCAGAACAAATAGAAGTCGCGGGAAACGTCACTTCCTGAAGCTTATGCTCAGTGACCGGCGGAGCGGTAGTCTTTTGCTTCCTCCTCCTTTTTTTTGTACATATTTATACGCGCGTATTTCGTTCCGGCGGCAGCCTCCCTGCAGGCGTGACAGAACGACGGGCGATGGAAAGCCACCATCGCCATCCTCGAAGCGAAAGTTGAACGCCAACTATTCGTGCCGTCCATATAGCGCGCGCGAAAAAGAAGAGCGTGATGGTCGAGACAATGTATGGCCACGGAGGAAGCTCGGCGATTGTACCAGAGTGCGTAAGGGGAACAAGACAACGGAGTGAAAGAAAAGAATTCCCGAACGGGCCGAGAGTTGCGCGGGGGCTGGCAGGCAGCAGACAGGGGTCGCCCCGCTGGCCTCCCCGTGCGCCGGCGGCTTCTAAACGATGCGACAGGCTGCAGCTACTCCCGCAGCCCGAGGACGACCCTCCGTGCATCGCCGTCCATTGTCGGAAGCGGCGCGTAGACGCGCGGGTCGTTAGCGGATGCCTGCACTGCTGGCGTCGCTCAAAGGCGCCTGTGATGACGCCTAGCTCGGCTGTATACGATGGGGCGAAAAGGCTTGCGCGTGCGAGCAGAGGTGAGCCGCGCGGGTCATGCGGGCTACCTGCCGGCCACGCTCGAGACCCGGCACACATCGGTCGGAAAGCGTGGAGCCAAAGACCGGGCGAGTAAACAAATGTATCTCAGGGGGTCACGGGCCTGGCGAAACACCCGCGACGGCCGCGGGGACCCCAAAAGCAGCTCGGCCACGGGTTGCGTGCCTGCACAGCAGCACAGCGATCCGTAGTGAATGACATCTTT
This sequence comes from Dermacentor albipictus, assembly GCF_038994185.2. Classification (NCBI taxonomy): domain Eukaryota; kingdom Metazoa; phylum Arthropoda; class Arachnida; order Ixodida; family Ixodidae; genus Dermacentor; species Dermacentor albipictus. The sequence continues at coordinate 86,843,172 of NC_091825.1, forward strand.
CCGGATCATTTATCTTTCTGAAAGCATGCACCTATACCGGTCGCGTAACATCGTTCGAGTCCAGCAAAGGCCTGCGGTAAAGGCGACACTCGAGCTTTCGGAACAGCTGAGCCTAGAACAACGGAAGCCTTTCGAGTGACGCTTCAAACCTTTGCTAATTTGTGCAGTTGTCCGAGGGCTGACTCATGACCGCTGTGGCGTGCAACGAATTCGCTAGACGCCTACTACACTGTCATTCGTTAGGTACACATTTATACGCTAACTTGACTGCAATGTACAACATTGCTAAGTTCTCGCGCCGGTTATTTCTGCCAACTCTGTTGCGTTGCTTTGAGAATGCTCATCTAGCGACCCTAACTGCATTTAAATCCAACTTTACGAAGTTCCTCGGTCTCATGAAAAGGGGAAGATGCATCTCGGGGATATAGGTGGCCTCGTGTCTTCAGCATTTCCACCGCGTCATCGAAATCGTCAAATTAAGGCAAATATCCCGTTTGTGGGACTAGATTGTCGTAGCCTGCTTCATCCTAAAGCCCCTTTGCCTATATAAAGGAGCGTACGCTCACGGGACCTTCTCGATGCACGATAAGCCCCTACAACTTGTGTAGCGCAACACCTTGTCCATAGGGCACCAATAATTAGCAGTGCATGTGCGGGCCACCAAGTCGTGCTTCTCGCAAGTGCTCACCGTCTAGTGATGGTATCACAGACTACGAATAAAGAATAATACGGCCGAATAACAATTTCACGCCGGTGAAGGCTTTCAAAACCAGCACTCCTGGCCGTGAGCCATATGGGGTAGACTACAAAGCGGGGAAAAGACGGCAGTCCTCGACTGCTGGAAACGGGCGGATTTCTTGCGGATGCCGCCACCGAAAATACAAATATATCCCCCTCCTTCCGAAGTTTCTATTACACATATCGTGGCCTCGCTTAAAGTCGAGCTTCGGTCGATGAAAACAGGCAAAAAGAAAATGAACTTAGGCGCTTACAAACCAGGCGTTTGCAACTGAGTAAAATGGGAAATGCGGACACAATATAAATGAAGCGATTAGTGCAACGTAAATAGCGCACGAAAGTCAGAGGTGGCCCCACAGCTCCGTAAACGAAAGGAAACAGAGTAGCACACAAGCATTCTGCAGCGTAGACTTCTTTTGCTTCTGCAAGGCTAACTACTGTGTTACTCCTTCCTTTATTTCACTCCTTGTCGGCGCATCTTGCTTTTTCCTTCATCAATCTGTTTCCCTGTACTACCACCCGATTCTTGACCTGCACTTATACCCAGTGACAAACGACAAAGGTTTATTGATGAACGTCGACGAAACCTGTGCCAATGCCTGTCTTTCCGAACCGCGGACAGATGCGCAACGTATTTTTCTGCTGTCTAATGTTTATGGCACTCATTGCGGTTTGGACTGTCAGTGCGGCCGATAAGCCGAGGTAGCGCCGAGTGAACGCAACACCTATAGTCGATAACCTGTGCAGCAAGCTTGCATGACTTCTCTCGATAGTGGGCGGTAACTTCAGTTGCAGATCGAGTCCATGAAGAAGGTGATGACCGTGACTCGGCTTCGCCCCGTATACGTCCCAGGAGTTACGCGCAATGATGTATGAACGTGAGAATTGACGTCTGGTCAAAAGAATGGGGTGGACACTTCCGTGGGATTATAGTGTGGGCCTTTCTTGCCTCCTCGTCGGCGAGCTCATTTCCGTCTAAAGCCCCAGTGCCCTGGAATCCGTTGAAGTGTGATTCGATGGTTATTTCTCGCGGCGAAATCATGTAATAAATGGCTTGGGACGTCAGACATCCTGCGGAAGAGCTTTCAGCATCGGTAATACTGCATATAACAAGAAGAATGCGAAACTACGACAGTTCTGCTTCTTGCTGTACCAGGGGCGCCCAATGATGCATCTACCTCCGTATTAAGGACACAAGCCAGGAAATTGAAACAAGTCTGAGCATTTTACGATGCGTTCAGATGTTACTTATGCAGGCTAGCACCGTAATGCACGGCTGGCGCTAGGAGACGCTGAACGCCTGGAGAACCCATATGCGCTGCAAGTAATCACGTGCTTGGTCTACACCACCACTCAGTCATAAAATTCCTCACTGAAGAAGGGAGAAGTACGAAGGAAATCTATGGGCGCAAGGTTCATGGTGTGTATGCCCCCTCTTCCGCCAAGGTAAACTTATCCAGCATACCATTCAAGTGTGACAGGAACCCCATTGAATATGACCCTCTCACGGGGCGGCCTATGCAAGCATGCAGCTGCCACACAAATGGCAAGCAAAAAAAATAATAAACGTTGCAAGATGGAGGGATTAAGGTCTCCAGAATAATACCTGAGAGGTAGGCATGTCTGGCAGGTTTAGTTTCGACCATTATTGATGAAAATTTTGCGTGTCAGGGGTTAAAGTTAGGTAGGTTCCAAGTAAAGTGGTAGCACACCATAAAGCCACGAGGCTATAGTATACAGTGCTGTCAGGAGAGCAAGGAACTGCTACGTGATAAGCCAAAATTTACTGAGTGATGTTGTTTGGTTACTGGCGACAAGACATGGGTCGATTACAGAAATCTTGAGTTCATATTAGAGTGACTGCAGTGGAAGCACATGTCAACCACACAAAAAAAAGATCAGGTAAAACAAGATTCCAGGGAAAGACGTGGCAACTGTCCTTTGGGACGCCGAGGTAGTTTCGCTTCCTGATTTGATGCGAGCTAAGAGTAATACCTGGGCCAAGCTATGCCAAAGCAATGACCAAATTGTTAGATGCGGTCAAGAAAAAAATGCGAGAAAAGCTGACGGGAGGCACGTTGGTGCTTAATGACAACGTACCAGTCCATATGTATTAGTAGATGACAAGAAATTCAGTCAATAATGCCAGTCTCTCTTTCATTGATTTCTTTTCAGGGTTCTGAAAAAATCTCTGCGTGGAGAACGGTTTGAAGTGACAAAGACGCCAAAGGGAAGCGGTGATAGACTGGTTTGATAGCCAGTTATTTTTTGCAAAGCGGCTAATTTCACTGCCGCAAAACTCGATGAAGTGAGTGGAGCTCTTAATGCTTTTCCTGAAGTCTGTCTGTTCCTGAGGTAGTTGAATTGCTGAACGGCTTCCAACCCCCCCCCCCCCCCACACACACACACACACCCCTCGTAAAAGAACCCTGGGTTCCATTCAGCAAGTAATCTCCGCAACTTCACTTTCGCTCGCTATCCTCCGCAACGCCTGCAGTAATGTATCAATAAGATGATGTGCAGAAAGCTGGCAGATTCTACTCGCGTTGACGCGGCAAATTCCGAGGCGATGGCTTGCCGCACGGTATACGCACATCTCTCGGACGGCTGGCAAGCAGGCGCCATTACCACGAGAGGCAGCGAGTCGCGGGGGTTAGTGGGCGGAGGAGATGACCATTACCTTTCTTTTTTTTTTCCCCTCGAGCACGCGCCGCCGAATGGGTTGCGTAATAATCGCAAATAAAATGACCAAGAAGAAAATAAAGGCGCCGCCGCGGCCGCCACATCTGATGGTAGCACCGGGGAAGCGGGCCTTCCGCGCCGCTATGGGCAAAACAATCAGCTCTTCTTTGCAAGCGCCCCTCGGTGATCATTTGGCTCCGGTGCCTGCGGCGCCTTTTTGTGAAGGAAGCTATCCGTGTGTGTTGCTGACAGGCCGCACGTTAGAACAGAGGAGAGGTGGAGGAGGAGGGAATGGGTTGGAATACATACGCCAGCGTGCGACCTCCGTGGCCCCTGCGAACGACGACGCCTATGCATTGGCACGAAAGAAAGAAAAAAATTGCGCACACACATAAAAAAAAAAATTCCTGCAGCGCGCGTTTGTTCCACGCGCTCCAAAAAAAAAGTTACGCGCGCTTTCCCTAGGTTTCCCATTCGCCGTCGGTCAGGTTGCTTTCTGCTCATTTCTTTCTCACCCATAGAGCGCTCTCCCTTTCCGTCTTCGGTGCCTTCTCGCCGGTCCATCCCGACTATTCCGCGCCAACGTGCCTTCTGCGTCGTGAGTGCGATCGCTCGCGGCAGGACGACTCTTTCAAGGACGTCGAGAGGTTTCGATGATGCATGTGGCGCGCACAAAGTACAATTAGCGCCCATGCATTCGCCATTCGTTCTTTTCTATTTACTTTTTTGCCACATCGTCGTCAGTCTTCGTAACACTGCCTCTACGTCTAGGCGCCCGAATCCCGTCTCACCTTCTGACGCCTCGAAGCGCCCAGAAGTTTCCTTCCCTCTTTTTTCCTTCTCCTCCGCCCCAGGTCACGTGGCGCGCGACCTCCAGCGCACCGCGCGGAAGCTGCGCAGTGTAAACATTCGCTCGAAGCCTGCGCTTGCATCGCTTTACGTGACTATATGTCTGGTACAAATCTGTCGGTCACTGGTCATCAGCAGGCACTGCCGTAACATAACGCGTGCATACATCTTTTGTTGACGTAGCAGGCTTTCACAACTGCCAGGAACCCGCGCGCGCTTCTCGTCCTCACCCGCACGACGAACGCAGCTCTCGCAGCCTTCTGCTTCGCTGGTCTGTTTCCTTTCTCTTCTTACTGTCGTGGCATAACGGGACGCATAGGCCTAATGAACGACGCTTATGTAATGCCGGCGCGTATATGCACGTCCAGCAGGAGAGATTAAGGCCGCGCTGAGTGATGATTACGAGCACACCTGAGACACGCGGCGGTGCTGGCGGGTGCGTATATGCTGCCTCGAGCGATTCTATAATGCGAAGGGCCTCTGGGGTGCGGATTACCCATTCTTGGGTAGCTGCGGGTTTGTTACGTCGTATGTGGCCCAGCGCATCTGACGTAACCGCCAATACGTCATGCAACTTAGACAGAGTCAACCTCTACCCCACTGTACAGTGCTTTCAGCACTCGGGTGAAGTTCATGCGGTTTGTTGTATAACATACGTGCAATGCAGCTCGCTCATTATATCTACCAAGGCAATAATTAATCGCAGTCGCGCGCCTAATTGGCCAGGGTTGCCTTAAGCACGTAAGTCGCGTACAGAAACCGTTCGTTGGGAAATACTGCGTGGTAAACAGGACAAAACATGGTGCAATGCTTGAATGGTCCGCGATATTAGGAATAGCTGTACATCAGCGCGCTAACTTTTCTTCAGTTTACGTCAATGATTGATTTACGGACTCGTCACTGATTATAGAGGAGTCAGTGTAGCAAAAATTTATTAACCTCGTAACATTATTATTAACAACGTTAACGTCATATATATGCTACAACTAAAATAAAGAATCAAGTTGTGGCTCGGTTAGATATGTTTGCAAATTATTTATTTATTAGTAATTTATCAATACTGTTAGCCTTTACCAGGCTCTTTCAGGTACTGTGGGTCACAGGGCGAATGTGAGAACAAATATACAGCTGCAAACAAAATCAAAACAGACAACAGTGCCAGCAAGTGTAATTAAGAAGCAACAAATATGAAATGACAAGTGCTATGCCAAACACAGAATCGTTAACCGAAATAACGCTCTATCATACAACTCAACTTTCAATACACTCAGTATTCACATTACGAAAGCGTCCATGTCTTCACAGATGCATGAAAAAAGCAAAACTTAAACGTGCTCCAAGTCGAGAGCGAAGAACTAAAGAGTTGCACTAAATTCAAGTATTATTTTAAAGTTCTAGTTGCCTTTACGCATCAGCAAAAAAAGTCTGCATTAACATTTGATGATCAGTGTCAATGTAAGCTAATAGCCGAACACTTTTAAAAACTGTGCGCTTTCTTAATTAAAGGAATGACGCACATTAAGGCGTACATTTGTTGCAGCGAGGACACATTAGTAGCATTTGTTGTTCCATTGCGTAATTCCGTATATACAACAGAGTCCCTAACCAGAATATCTGTAGCAATACTATAGGTGGCTATGCATACAAGTTTATATATACATAACGGAAATTGACAGGTCATGCAGTGTGCGGGGCAAGTCACTGGTGCTCTAATGATTTTCGATGGAAGGGCATGGGGGCCAAGGGAAGTGGTGAAGATGAAAGCCAAAGTTTCCCTTTTCGAGCTCAAATCACCGCGCCGGCATTGCAAGGTAAATAATGGATTTTAATGTATGCTTTCGCAAGTCTGGCCCATTGTATTATTTTAGAGAAGTCAGAATTTCCTAGATTGTTTGTCGATTATTTGTAATCCAATGTAATATATGCTCATCGTTAAATAGTTAACTATAATACTGAGCATATGCTGGCTAAGTGATTGACGTCAAGGGAGGCCTGTATAGGCACATTTAGGGGCGTTGCCGCAGGTCTTTTATTTTCGATGCCTTTCCTGGGGCACCAGGCGTATCGCAAGCAAAAAAAAAAGAAAGAAATTTGTTCTTTCCTGACCTTTCTGAAAGACGCCACCTATCCCGCCTTTTCAAAAAATTTATTACTCTAATGAAAACATAAAACAGCCTCTTCGTTCTGACCCTCATTATGTATCAGTGGGCGTAGATCATCATTCGAGAGTCAGTGTGCCATGCTCTAAAAGTTACCACGAATCTTTTGACCCAAAAGCCAACATGGACTAGAATCACCTGCCTACTTCCGTCGTCTGACTCGTCTCTCTCGCGGTGTCTGCATCCTTCAAGTACGCAGCTGAAAAACTCTTGTAAAGAAGTGTGCCTCCTCATGAACGTTCCTAAAGTGTTTATTGCTTTAGCATCCTCAGGGTACTTTACGCGCTTTTCGGGGGTTATGTCTGTATCTATGTACTATGTTTGTATCTTACTCTTTTGACGTCTACCTGACTCATTGAGCAGTTCGCGGTCAAACGGGCAGCGCATCTGGCTGCTGTACAGATGGAAGAAGGTTCGAGACCAACTATCGGACCAACTTAGGTCACTGAGAATGTGGTAATGTGTACATTACGTGCCGCTCAGCAACGAACCTCTTTCACGCAGACATGGATCCCTGTAGATTCGGGACTAGGTAGGTGCCACTGTTCGAAGAAACATCTTTATGCCGACTTGGAGCACCGCGTATGTGGCACTCGGGCGCTGCTGGTCATCCATGAGCCGCCAACTTAGGTTACTGGGTATGTGCCAGTAGGTGTGTTCCGCTCTTCAACGAACGTATTTGATGCCAACTTGTGTAACTATAGGTATGTGTCACTGGGAATGTGCCTTAAACTTCGCCGACACCGAACGGAATCGAACCCACGTGAAAAGCGTCCTCAAAGGCAGCATTCCGACGCTTTAGCATGCTGCGCCACAAATGCACTAGATATGTGCCGCTTTTCAATTAACGCCTTTCCCGCCAACGCTTTCGACTTTAGACGTCCCTGGTGAGCTGCGCCATGAATGCATGGGTATGTGCCGCTCTTGAATGAAAATCACGTCAGCTTGGGTCCCTGGCCATGCGGCAAACGAGGACACAATTCTCAACGCTCTCAGGCACCGACGCGCCACGCTTCTTGTCTCGGAGGCTACGCGCAGACTTCTCGGCAGCCTCACTAGATGGCGCAGTGTGTCCAGAAAGTATCGCAAAAGAGAAGCCCGGTTCTCGCATGACGCATTTGCGAACGTACGAACATACCGGCGCGACATGCGTTTCGGGGGCTGCGTGCAGGTTTCGTGGTGGTGGCGTTAGATGGGGCCGAGTGTTCTTATGGAACCACGAAATAGGAGTCCCGCTGCACTACCAGTCTCATGCATAACTCTTTTCGACGTTGAAAATACGTTATGTCACTATATTGATTCCATGCTAAACGCATTACCGTCGACAATCATTGAGAGATGTGTCGTGTCGTATTTTTTTTACACCGGGAAAGAAACATTGCATGGGCCGATCCCGAAGGCAGTGCAGTGTTACGTGGTGTCTTCATACAGTTATCTACTACCATAAAATGGCTGAGGAATGTCGGCCGATCTCGAAGGCGGGTGCACTGTAACACAGCGCTTCAAAGTGTGAGCTTGCACGATACAAGAATGGGAGAAGCTGACACGCTCCCGCTCGTTACGCAAAAGAGGCAGCGGTAAATAAGTCCGCGACCAAATGGAAACTAAAGCGCGCATACGGGCTCAAGCTCGTGCTACGTGAAGTGATGCATGTTTCAGTAGTCTCAAAGAGAACGTCGGGATAAGCATTACAAAAACATGCAAGTTATTGCGGCCCAACCAATATAGTAAAAAAGCGACCGTGTCCTTACAGCTCGAAGATAAGCCTGTGGAGCCCAAAGTCAGAGATTCGATCCAACTTTCGGTCACCTGAATTTCATTTTTTTGAAGGAACTTCAAACGAGGTGAGATGGGAATTTCCCTACCTACCTGCCTGCCGAAAAGAACCTGAGATGAGCATAATAATGGTTCGCATTCACATTGGAGTCGGGGCTCATGACCTGAATTTCATGTGGGGCTTCGACTTACAATTTGGGAGAAGGCAGCGGAAAAGTGTCACTTGCGGCCACTGTTTAGGCAATGAGAGAGAACCTTTATTAAGGGGACGGAAGTTCACATTATGACACAATCACCTCCTAGCATTTCATTTGCTACTATCTGTGCTATAGTTTTTGGTACAGTGCCTAGCGACTTCTATTTCCAATAAGAGATTGCCCACCGCTCAAAACAATGTCTTTGGATTGTGGTGGGAATGAGAAGATCGTGAGTCCCATCGACGGAAACAAGCATACTTTTACTTGATAAAACATGGTTTTATGCTCCTAATTTGGCTCGGGAAGTGGTGCAAAAAGACATGCGCCGTCACTTGGCGGTGAAATAATGTAAACAAAACTGTCTGCCGACGCGCCATCACAACCCGCGCAGAGAGATTTATTAGATACATTGATACGTTGTTTAACATTGTATTTTGTCCGCTTCTGCCAACTTTTCTTTACATTAGAGAGTAACTTCTTTATTTACAGGTAGCGCGTGCTGAAAAGTGGCGCTGTCTTCGCGCAGACGAACGGAGTGGTGCATCAATGTGTTGTTAGGAGTGCCCTCTTTGCATGGTGGCCCGCCTCAGTGCGAGTAACGTTGGCGGATTGGTGCAAGGGAATGTCGAAAATGCGTTGCGCTTTTAAGGCGTGCCGGCGTCGTCGCAACATCAGTGTAGACATCCCACTCCCAGAGTTTGCCAGCTAGACAGTTGCCGAAAGGCTTCGAATTTGGCAGCAGCGCCTAGGTGACTTATAAAAGCTAAAGTACTTGTGTAACAAGTTACATGCTGAAGACGGCTATTAGTATCATAATTTCAGTGTTTAACAGAAGGTAACCACATCCGCGGAACCCCTATGTGTTTCCTCTTCACCGGTATGGCATCGCCATCGCGTGCAGCAATCAGTGTTGCAAGCGTCCGTACACAGTTCTGACAGGTGAAAAAATACGAGAGAGATGTAACTTTATTATGTCCTTGATGGGGTTTAGGGGTACTCGCTCGCCGCGCACTTGTCCGCTGTCGCTGCTGCAACAACTCGTCGCCGTGCTGCTGCGGGTCACGTTTAAAACGCAGGGTAAAATTTTAGTGACCTTAGCGTCTCCTACATGACGTATCCGACATCACCGGAGAGATGTGGGTCGCACAGGAGCGAGCCGGATTTTTCGAGCCGCTCTTCTTAACGAGCGAGTGAGCCATGCTCCAGTAAATGTGAGCAGCGGTTATTTTAGAGAGAGGAAGCCGGTTTTCTCTCGTTCAGTGAGACGTGCCGAACCGGGTTTTTTTTTTCGTTTTTTTTAACCAGGATAAAATTGAAAAAAAAAAACAAAGCTTCCCCGTAGAATTCTTCTGTTGCGATGCGACTCCTTTCCACGTATCTAAAAGTTTGGTCAAAAGAAGGCGTTTGGTAGTCTGGGAAGCACCTGGATCAGTTAACGTGGGGGCAAGGACTTTGCTTCAACCAACCCTTGAGTACCGTCGCCTGTCGCGTACAGCAGATTCCTCCTTCTTCTGTGGCATGTGAAAGGAATTGGTGCGAGTTTGAAAATGTGCACACCAAGCTACGCAACAGGCGCCCAGGGTATAGCGTTAAAAAACTTGTCTACCTGTATTCCAACCTCGATGTCCGGAAGGCTTCGTGTCCACTGCCCAACGAAGCGTTGACGCTACAAGCGGAAAGCAATCAGACACAGATTGACACAAACATAGGCGGAAAGTTTTCATTCTCCCGGTTCTCCCGGGGGAGGGAGGGGGAGGGGGGGCTTTCCGAACCCCACATATATATATATATGTATATATATATATATATATTCCTGCACTTGAAGAAACTTCGTGTCACCTCGAAGAATTGGAAGAATTGTTCGCTGAAGTGAAGGCCTTATCTGAGTGTATACAAGACCTCATATAGACAGTTCAATTTCACAGCCTGAGTCCTTTCGCACCACCGAGAATCTGACGTATTTCGGTGGTGTAATCTTCTATCGTGAAAGTGTTTTTTACTTCGCTATCACTAATACTGTTTCCCTTTTTCGGAGAAACTGCAGCATATATATCTCTCTCTCTTTTGTTTCAGCAAATCCGAGTATAAGAGCTCCTGCGCATGACTGCTGTTGATTCTGATTTCGAGTGAATCCGGCTTGGCCTCATTTCGGTTACTGAGTGGATTATACAGGGTGCCCCAACTATCATGCATCAAGACTTAAAGAAAGAGCAGTTGCGTTACTCGAAGAAAACCTAGTGCATACTGTTTCCAGTAGATACAGTGGAGTAGCCGCCAGTAATTCTTTCGTTCCTGAAATGTAATTCCACAATTGTAATTAATTATCTAATTCGAGAAGTACTGTCCTAATTATCAAAGTATCAATGAGCTCTTTGTAAGCCCTCCCCAGGCACCACCAAATAACATCTAACTTTTTTTATTATTGTATGGTATTTAGGAGACGTTGTCGCCTATAATTGGCGCCGGCTGCTCCTTTTCACATAGGAATTTAAAAAAAACGAATAAATCATAACAAAAATAGTGAAATCATAAAAGCACGAAGTCCAGTCACGTAACTAGACTAATGCCACACTAAAACAGAAGTCAACTCAGTAGCACAGCAACACAGAGTTCAGTCACTTAGCTGAACTAAAATAGGTGCACGTAAGAAATCACGGATGAAGTCTTATGAAGTCACAAAAAACCAGGCATTGGATTGGCCAAAGTCGGGTAAAAGAAAAACATAGAATGCGCTATCACATTGAAACACTCTATTCAATACTTTCGGAGAATATCGCTCGCTTCTAGAAATTTTTGAAGGCATGTAACGCTCGCCTTTGCAATGAGCATGTTGGCCAAGGACCTAAGATCTTCCTGAGGCTGAAGGACGGAAGGACGGACGGACGGACGGACGGACGGACGGACGGACGGACGGACGGACGGACGGATGGACGGATGGACGGATGGACGGATGGATGGATGGATGGATGGATGGATGGATGGATGGATGGATGGATGGATGGATGGACGGACGGACGGACGGACGGACGGATGGAATAACTTTAATGAAAGGTGCTGCGAGCTACGGGGCGCAAGGTCCCATAGAGCGGGCTATTCCCACATTGGGACCGGGAGTTGTAATTCCCTGGCCGCATCGTGGGCTCGCTAGACGGCCCAGAGCTGAAGCCTGCGATCTAATGCAACGAAGTCAAGTGCTAAGCGTTGTCTGTGTGTGTCGTGCCGCGGACATTCTAGCAGAAGATGCTGTACGAGGTCTGTTAGAAAAGTATCCGACCTTTGGCCGAAAAAAAGAAGAACTGGCATAACTGGAGCATTGGAAACTTAATCACCCTCAAAGTCGTCTCCCTGGGACTCCACACACTTCTCCCAGCGGTGCTGCCATTGTTGGGAGCATTCCGACAAGGCCTCTTTCGGAATGAAGTTTAGCTCAGCTGTCGTTGCAGCCATAATGTCCTCTCTTATCTGAAGTCGCGTTCCTTTCAATGGCCTCTTGATTTTTGGAAACAGCCAGAAGTCGCAAGGTGCCATATCAGGAGAGTAAGGATCCTGCTGAACTACAAGAGTCTGGTTTTTCCCAAAAAAAGTCCGAATCAAGCGCGAGGAATGTGCAGGAGCATTGTCGTGATGGATGCGCCAATTTCCTGTCTAATAATAATAATAATAATAACTCTGGTCTCTTGCGCCGCACAGCATTACGTAGGTGACGAAGTACAGCCCTCTAGTATTCTTTGGTGATTGTTTGACCCTGTGGTGCGTACTCGTGGTGCACCACACCACGGGAGTCAAAGAAGGCATCCAGCATTACTTTGACGTTGCTGCGCATTCGCTGGGCCTTCTTTGGTCTTAGTGACGTGGAATGCTTCCACTGTTACGACTGGGATTTGGTTTACGGGTCGTATCTGTGCACCCAAGTCTCGTCACCAGTGATTATGGTGTTCATGACGTTGGGGTCACTGTCTGTGGAATCCAGCACGTCCTGTGAGACTTCAACACGAAGTTGCTTTTGCTCCACCGTGAGCAGCATCGGCACGAATTACGCCGCAACTCTCTTCATGGCGAAATCTTCGATCATAATGTAATGATCAGAAAAAGTGATGATGCCCACCTCTTCCGCAATTTATCGGATAGTCGCACGACGGTCCCGCATTACCACAGCGTTCACTTCGGCAATGAGCTGGTCATTTCGGCATGTTGATGGCCACAAGGAGCGTGGCTCTCCACCGATGTGCGGCCGTCTTTAAACCGGTTGTACCACTCCTTAATCTGTGTGCTGCTCATAGCATCGTCACCGAAAGCCATCTGATTCTTCCGAATGGTTTCGACTTGGCTGTCGCCCAGTTTCTGGCAAAATTTGATGCAGCTCTGCTCCAGTCGCTCCGCCATTTTCATTGCAATAAAAAACCGACAAGAGCACTGCGCACTACCTCACTCAAACGCTGCGTCTCAGAGACTGATGCTATCGGCAGGCGGGAAAAAATTCGCGCATGCGCACGAAGGTTCAAGGTCAGCTGATGCAAGCGCGCTTCTTTCATATCCATCAGGTGTTCGCAAAAAAAAATAAGATCGGATACTTTTCTAACAGACCTGGTACATCTTCATCAGCGTCGCCACAATTGCATTGCGCACAATCACCTCTTGAAATTTTATGTAGGAAGTGCTTTGTGTACTCGGTACCGAGACGCAGACGGTGAATCAGTGCTTCAAAGGCTCTGGTTGTATTTAATATGGACGAGATTTTAAATTGAAGTGATGGGTCAATCAAAAATAAATCGCAAGATTTCGTGTTCTGATCACACCATGTCACTTTGCAACCACGGGCTGATATCTGTCTTAGTATGTGGCGCAATTCGCCTTGTGTTAGAGGGAGACCATGTACGTGTGGCGTTAACATGCGCTTGTCCCGCTGCCTTATCTGCTACAACATTTCCAGGGATATTGCAGTGGCCAGGTATCCATCGTATCCATCCATCGGTTAGTGTGCGATTTTCTTCACTTGCTTTTGTGAGTTTCATAAGTTTCTCGTCAACTAACGCCATGTTTTGTGAATTGCCGATGTCACTATGAAGTAAGACAAAGCTGTCTGTGAGTCACTAAGGATGACCCTAATTCCCCATTTTTCATCAAATTTAAACCCAAAGAGGCAGCGCATCATATTAATAATGGTACGGAAGGAGCATCAGAAGTAGGTTTCGCGGCTTTGCAGCTATTCCTTCCTGTCTACGTCACTCTTAATATCCATCTCTCAAGGACGACTGATCCCATTGATAACAAAAGCCCCTTGATAACGCGGCCGAAGCGCCGCTCTGACCACGCACGATACGCGAGAAGCAATGTAACGGGCATATCATGTTTCAATATCCTAGCTTTGCTCCCACCGCATCGACAGAGTGCGCACACAGCTATATTTCAAGCCAGAAACTTGCTTAAAGTGATGGTTTTAGTTTTCATGAGAATTATACGTGCTGCAAAAACAGGTTCGTGTCAAAAAATAAAAGTGAAAAAAAAAAAACAGACCGAGAAGCGAACCACGTGTAGAGAAAAGGCAAAACCGATGCGTTCAAGAAAGTAAATAACCACTTCTAAACGAACCGAACTGGCAATCAGAACCCTGCACAAAAAGATACATCAGATTTCAGTGTGCTAGCACACTGAAATCAACTCAATTGATTTCAACGGCGCTTACGAATTCGTAGATAATAAGAGCTCTTATTATCTACGAATTCGTAAGCGCCGTTGAATAGCAGATGCTGCCTAGAGGACGTGTTCGAATAGGTGTATTTCTGCAGCTATATACGCAGTACTGAGTCCGCTTTATCACACCTTCAGTGGCTTTCTTGATGACCTACCCTCGAATTCTACGGCAGACATCTGTTATCCTTGTTTTGAGCTAATCTGACGTCCGTCTCGACCATGTAAGCAGGATCTTTCACATAACCCCAAAGAAAGAAATCGAGTGGCGAGAGGTCAGGTGACTTGGCTGGCCAATTTACAGGCCCGTGCCTTCCGATCTATTGCGCATGAAATGTCGCATCCAGCCAGTTTCGTGCTCGGCTGCTACTGTGTACGTGCTTGTGCTCCATCTTGCTGATACCACAGAAGCGGAAGACGTGTCAGCGGGACTACACTGAGAAACACATCCACCACTCCTTCAAAGATTTCGTCCACGTAACGCTGTACAGTCAGTGTGTGATCGAAGAAGATGGGGCTCATTATAGCACCGGCGGAAATTCCGCATCCCGCATTGAACGACCACTGGTACTGGTGCCGATTGCGCTTTACCCAGTGTGCATTGTAGTAACTCCCATAGTGTCGTCGTGACGACGAAATGTCTTTTGATACAGCGCTGTTCTGTCTAGCTCCGGTTTATTTATGTGAAAATCTGAGTTCATGCGCTGGTCCTCGCTCCCTGCTCGGTCGTGATGGAAGTGGACGACGCCGCACGTCTGCCCACGACGGCGGCGTCAGCGGTGGCCGCCTCTACGAAGAGGATCGGTCACCAGAGCGACAGAGACAGCGAAAACACCCATGTTTACCCTCTCAGCAGTGAAGACACTTCCGATGACGACTTCCAGATTGTGCAGAGCAGGAGAGCGAAGAGATGTAACACCAGGACGTCCTCATCGTCAAGCACGCAAACAGTAAGGGCCCATTCACACCGACGACTGACAGTGGTCGCGCGACCAAGTTGGACGCAAAGCGACCAGTCGCAAATGGTCGCAAACGGTCGCCTTTCTTGAAAAGCGACCATTTTGGGCCAGTCACTCTCTGCGCGATTTTTCAGTCGCGCGATCGTGGTCGCAAAACTGATAAACCAATCAGTGGCGCACCGGAAGTGATCTTTCATGTGTCTACATCCGGCATCCTCCCGCGTCGCGTTCAAATTCCGCGTAGATTCCGAGAGTTCTCGCTGAGAACGATAATCTCCGGGATTGCGACTTGCGGGTCGCGCTTAGCCGGGCTTGCCGGTGTGAACATCAGTCGCTTTCGGTCGCTTTTTGATTGCGAGTCGCAAATGGTCGCGCGACCTCCTCAAGTCGCCGGTGTGACTGAGCCCTAAGACAAATGCAGAGGCCGGACGCCAATACCATCATATTTGTGCCCCTGCTTACCACTGTCAACATGAAGCTACTTAACAGGCAATCTTTGTCGATGTCACTAGAAGTCCTGGTGCCAAATGAGAAAATTGGAGGACGCTTAAGCTTCGCCTTCAAGAGTGGAACGCGATAGCGTTATCGCAGCCTGTTCGCACCGCCCACTCATTCGCTCGCCATGCTCTTGACGAGACGAAGGGGAGAAGCGGGCGAGTGGCGCACCACCTGTCGGGGCAGCGCTGTACATTGCGATGAGGGGGTCTTCCGTGTTTGCCGCTAGATGGCTCTGCGTGTGCGCCAAGTGCAGAAGAAATGTAGTGGAAACGTACTTCGCTACTCGTTTACCTGCGACTTCTGTAATTTACATGCCCATAATTACCGATGTACACCGCAGTATAACTTTATACGGCGCGTTTCTAAGGCAACACCGCATTCACTAGAGGCGCTTTTGTCCCTCTTTGGACCATCGAACTCAAGGACCTAATTGACACTATGCTCCCTGTACCGATTTACCGTATGTCTAACCGTGGAGGCCCAGGAGACGTCCTCAAAAGGGTTAAAAGAATGCCAGTACACCCTTCGGTAAAAACCTTTTTCTTTAAACTACACACTAACACATTATCAGTTAAAACATGGATGCATAACAGGGGTATTTTTGTCCCGTGGTCCATTAACTGCTTCTTATGCAAAAAACCTGAAACGATAGAGCATGCGTTTCTAGATTGCTGGGATCCCATCTTTTTCTGGGATGTGCTACAAAGGACTTTAAAAAAAGAGTTACCTTTAGATCCACATGGAATAAGATTCTTACCGGTAGAAACGGAGGCTTTTCCCTATGACGCTATAATGCTCCTGGGCCTCCACAGTTTGTGGAAAGCTCGAGCGCAGTTCAACAATGCTGATGTCAATTCGCGACCTACACGTGATCACTTCATTGAATCTGTAGTACGGTTCAGGGATGTCCATCGGGCACTCCCTGAACAACCAACATGGATTGACATGCTAGATAAACTTGCAGCATTGAAAAAATTTTGATATGTCGTGCCAGCAAAATCCTTGTTGACATATTTTTTTTCCTTTTTCTGTATTGTTTGTGTGTGTCAAAGCCGGCAATAAAGAAAAAAAAACTCATGGCTGAGTGGCAGCGCCTCCGTCTCACACTCCAGAGACCCTGGTTCGATTCCCACCCAGCCCATCTTGCAAGTTGTTTTTATTTATGAATTGTTTTCCGGGATATTTCGCTCACGGCCAACGCCGCCGACACCGGCTTTTCTGCGACACGAGCTCCTTAACGCTATCGCGATAATATCAGACATTCGAGTGAACACCCGAAAAAATCTGGCGGTTGATGTCCAGCATACGGCTGCTATGACCACTCTACGCAGCGTAACGAACCTCGAAGGCATTCAGATGCGCTCTTACATCCCTCTGAGATCTGACGTAGTCACCAGTGTTATCTACGACGCAAACGTGGCCATCCTTTATAACGACCTGCCGATTCTTATCAAGCCAGCCATTGATGAGGTCATTGTTAATGTTAAGCGGCTAGACAACTCACGCTGCCTGAAGATTACATTCAAGGGTAAATATATACCCTCGCATGTTAAAATGAGACACTTCAGACACGCAGGGCGGCCTTTCATTGCGAAACCTCTTCAGTGCCGCAGAGGCATGGAACTGGGACACGTAAGCAGCGTCTGCGAAAATCAGGCAGCATGCCCCCGCTGAAATGAGCCCCACGCTGCAGATAAATGTGGCGCGACTGTAATGAAGTGTTCAAATTGCAAAGGGTCACATGAAGCTTCATCGAAGAAATGCCCACATATTAGAAAGGAAATGGCCATCTTGAAAGAGATGGCGAGAGATCATTCATCGCGAAGCCGCCGATAAAATCAGGAAGCGACGTTCCCATTGCCGGCGCTTCTCAGAAAGGCTGTTGCCTCTGCGACGCGCATGCCAGGTACTGCAACACCACCTCCTCCGATACCGCCTAGGCCAGACACTGTAGAAAGTACCGCGAAGAACAAGGCCACTGAAAAGACCACATTAGCAGAATCTTGGCCAGCTCTACCGAAACGACAGCATTCACGAACAGAATCACAGCAAGCTTTTCCTGTACAACCCCCAACGTTTACTGTCGGTGATTTGTGCGACAAAGACAGGCAGGTGGCTGATATGCTGCAATCCCTAATTAATACAATGCGCATCACACTGAACAAGCTGCAAACACCAGCAGCTCGAAGTGGTCTGCAAATACTGGACGCACTAAATCCAGTGCTTGCGAGCAACGTATAAGCATCGTGGCTCGACCAACAGTTCCCTTCCGCACTGAAGTTAAAAGAGAGTTGATCTTTCAGTGGAACGCCAGCGGTCTAAGGACCCGTATAGCATACTTTCACCAATTCATTTTTACAAATCGCTTTCCCATACTGGTCATCCGCGAACCAAATACATCAACTCCACTCAGACTGTCCGGTTACGAATCTTTCGTCTCGTCCACATGCGGTGTGAGCACGAAAGTGATGATCTACATCCGCACGGACTTTACATATGTCGCTAACGCGGTAGAGCCTCATGACAACCAATATGTCTGCCTTAATGTACAAAAGAAGGATGTGTCATTTACACTAATTGGAGCCTACATATCCCCAGTTGGTCACTTTGATGGCGAATGACTTAAGAAAATATTACTAATGAACAATGGCCCCTGGGTCATCCCAGGTGACTTTAACGCCTATGATCATCTATGGGGAAGCACTAAAATTGACTCCAAAGGCAGGAGTCTTGCCTCCTTTGCTGCCAACCATGATTTGTGCTGTGTGAATGACGGAAGCCCTACATTTCTGCGAGGCACAACCTATAGTAGCTCCTTGGATTTAACTTTGGTGTCACGGCGCTTTGCCTCAAGCGTCCAATGGTTTACGGACATAGAAGCACACGGAAGCGACCGTATTCCGACATACGTAAAGATTAGAGGGGTTGAGCAACACTCCCCTACTGTCTTGCGTACAGTTGATTGGTCAAAGTTTAAGAAGTATATAGATGACGCATGTTGGGAAGGCCTTTCACACACTGTCGAAGATGCAAACGCCGAGGCATTGAAAAGATCCATCTGCTCGCTTACAAGGTCAGCAAGGCGAACAGACTTGGACATGGAACTGAAGAGGCTGGGTGCGGCACGCCGACAGGCGGAGAGCAGGTGTCGGCACACGAAGTCTGTCTTGGATCTGAGGGCTTCACAACGCATACAAAAGAAAGTCCAGCGTCGTATGGATAAATTGCTAGACAAGCGATGGGAAAATTTCTGTCAGCCGCTTGATCCCAGAAAATCACTCTCGCACATATGGAGAACGGTTAGGGGTGCATCTCCGCATCAAAGGAAGCCCTTTGCTGGTCTGGCCCTCTACCAACTCCTCTCGAAACTTCAAGTGGCTGAAGAGTTCTGTGCACATGCAGGTTGCTGGGTCCATGGCCATCATTACTGACGCACCACTGAATGACATCCCTGAGGCACGTGTACCAGAAATAAACGTGCTCTTTTCACTCGAAGAGTTCGATGCTGCGTTGGCGACCTGTAGGCGTTCTTCGTCACCAGGACCTGATGGCATCATGTATGCTGCCCTATGCCACCTTGGACATGACGCACATAATGAGCTGCTCAACTACTACAATGAGTCTGGGCAGTACGGTGCTGTTCCTAAACAATGGAAATCGAGCCGCTTGATCCCCATTCTGAAACCTGGATAGTCTCCGCTTGAGCTCTCATCATATCGTCCGATTGCGCTTTCGAGCTGCGTTGGAAAAGTGATGGAAAGGATGATTCTTGCTCGCTTGGAATGGTACCTAGAACAATTCAACGTCTATCCGGACGCCATGACGGGCTTTTGTCGAGGTCGCTCGTCCATCGACGTCATTGACATCGTAACCTGGGTCCAAAATCAAAAAAGCCTCAAGCGCCTACCAGTTGCACTTTTTCTAGATAAAAAAGGAACATATGACTACGTCGCCCATGAGGCCATACTTGACTCACTTGAGGCAGTTGGAGTTGGTGGCCGGATGAATAAATGTATTCGGGACTATTTGACTGAGAGATGCTGTTTCTTACAGACCAAAGACGGCCCAACTTCAGAATATTACATCTGCCATGGTGTGCCGCACGGTGGAGTGTTGAGCCCTATTTTGTTCCACCTCGTCCTGGTAGCACTAGCGGAGTACCTACCGCAGACAGTTGATGTCTCAATATACGCTGATGACATTTGCATCTGGGCCTTTGTGGTGACTCGCCCTCAGGCTTCAGCGGGTGGCAACCATGACGGCGTCTTAGTGTGTCTCCTGAAAAGTGCGCTTTGGTTTGCTTTACGCGTAAACAAATCTCACTGTATCCTGTTTCAATCAGTGGTCAAGCTGTCTCCTACGTTAAGATGCATCGCTTTCTGGGTGTAATCATCGACCGCAACCTGTCGTGGAGCCATCACTGCGTCTATCTGAAGAAGAAGTTAGTTGCCATTGCTCAGGTCTTCAAATTTCTCTGCGGGGAAAACTGGGGTAAACCAGTCCATTCTATGATGCAGCTGTACAGGGTACTGCTTCTCGGACTCCTACACTACAGTCTACTAGTGTTGTCAAATGCATGCAAGACGAACTTTCGTGCTTTGGAGAGCATACAAGGTCAAGCCCTATGCACGTGTTTAGGGCTGCCTCGGTGCACCTCAACAGCAGCAACAATTGCCATCGTGGGAGACCATATAATCCAGACACATGTAGCTGTCGACTCACTCAGAGCGCTCATTCGCCATCTGTCAAGGATCCTGACCATCATTTGGCATCCCTACCAGCCGAGAGACTTCAAGCGGCCTTTTCAAGAGTGATTAGTACTCATCAAGAGTGCATACTATCATCTTTTACACTGGCGGCGAAGCCTTCATCTCCGCTGTGGCGCCTGCGACAGCCTCAAATGAATTTTGCTATTCCTGGAATTACAAAAAAGTCCGATCATCCATCACCGGCTCTAAAGCAACTTACGCTTCTATTACTGCACGAGGCGTGTCATGACCACATACATATATGTACCGAGGGTTCAACCTCACTTACCAGTTTAACTGCCGCATTCGTCGTTCCAGCTAAGCAGGTTACAGTTAGATTCAAATTGTCATATATGACATCTACGTCGGCAGAACTTGCAGCTCCCCAAGCCGCTATGACGTAAGTCACTGAAGAGCCAATAGAGAAATGGGTCGTATTTTCTGATTCTAAGGCAGCTCTTCACAGTAGCAAGTCTGCATAACAACACAGAACTTACGAGCAGATATCTGACATCAGGGAAGTGCACCACCATGCTCTGGAAGGAGGGCGCAACATTATATTTCAATGGATTCCTGCTCACTGTGGCATCGTCGGCAACAATCTAGCTGACAAGGCTGCCGGTGTGCGCACAAAGATACCAAGACGCGTCCAAGACCTTTGGCGAGGTCGGACGCTGCCAGAGAAATTCGCCTACTTGCACACAAAAAGTCGCAAGGTCTCTGGATGTCATGTGCCTTCCATTGCCGATTGCATAAACTGGACCCCACGCTACGGCTACAACTGCCATCTAGCCTTTCCCGCGGCGAAACAATCTTGCTGTGCGGCTTGAGGCTGGGAGTGGCGTTCACGAACGCATACTCCTATCGTTTGGGAATGGCTGAGAGCCCGATGTGCGACTCCTGTTGGTGCGAGGAAACCATCGAGCATCTATTGTGTACCTGCCCTCGCTACGATGTACAACGCCTTTCTCTGCAGGCAACTTTACACCAACTGGACTCAAGACCGTTAACCGAGTCAAAGATATTCGGACCGTGGCCACACCCGTCATTGGCACAAAAGGCAATTCGTGCACTAGTGCAATACTTGAAGTGCACCTGCATAAGCGACCGTTTATAGTGCCCCTGTGTATAGCGTCCCTCCTACACGCACTCATGCTTACTCTCCTCAGTGCTTACTCTCTCTCCCTTTTTCCTCTTTCTATTCTCCTTTCCCCCACCCCCAGTGTAGAGTAGCAAACCGGGTGCTCTTCTGGTTGACCTCCCTGCCTTTCCTGTCCTTGCTTTCTCTCTCTCTCTCCCAATAGAGTACATTATGAAAATTTACTTAGGCGTTTCTGTGAAAATTGGCTTCATCTGTGCACATGATATTGCTCAAGAAGACCGGTGGCTCGTCGGCTTTTGTGAGGACTCAATTCGAGAAATTTAGAAGATTCTACAGGTCCCTATCTTCCAAGCATTGGTGCTGGTTACGGTGGTACGGGTGAATGGCCATCGTTTAGAACCCTCCAAACTGATGACTTGGCAATTGGTACCTGGGTGGCCCTGTCTCGCATGCTAGCACGAGGGTTTGAGGCCATAAATGACAGAAAATCCGTGCGTAGGCTAGGACTCAAGGATGGAGTCCTACGCCGCTTGGTCTACGCCACACTTCCATGACTGATACATATTTGTGGCCTTCCTCTTGTTGTCATTTGCAGCTACCAAGGCAAGGAAGATTTTTACCTTCTGCTCATTAGAGAAAGACATGGAGACTGGGACGAAACAAAACACACCTTTAAACATTTGCACTGATGTTGTGAACAAAGCGGGCGTGAAAAATTCGTGAACAAGGGTGCGATCTTGTACGCGTTCCAAAATAGAACGGACGCGGTTCGTTCTTTACGTCACGAAATAGGCGGTATGTTCCGTTCCGTTCGTCCGATAGCAGACGACACAGAATGATTGACAGCAGATATCACATCACAATTGACGTCATGGCGTTCGGCACGGTTCAAATCGACGAATCGTATTTGGCTCGGCGGAACGAACCACCTCCGTTCTATTTTGGAACGCGTACAAGATCGCACCCCAAATGCGTTCTTCGACGTGCACCTCAGGCGCTTTCACGTTTTGCCCACATGGAAATTTGGCTGCAGTGATCGAACCCGTAAGCTTGCGCTGAGCAGCTCTTGGCTGCTAAGCAGTCATGGTTGGTGCAGGATGCATGCACATTTCGATGGCGTATGTAACAGTTTATTTATTTATTTATTTAAAAATACCTTACAGGCCTCAAAGTGAGGCATTGAGTAAGGGGGGCAGTACATAGAAAATACATTGAATACAAGGCATCTATAAACCGCGTCTTTTTACAACCTACAACCAAAGTACAACTGAGATGAAAAAAGAATTATTTAGATCACGATTCACTAGGGAAAAGAAGAAACATAAAAAACATAATATAATAACAAGGAATAAATCACACAGATTTTTCAGTTGTGAGAATAGTTATGCATAGTTTTGGAATGCTGCAACCATCTGGAAAGAAAGTTTGTATAAATAAAAACGTTACTTGGCTCCTTGCAATGCAATATCTCATGGAATGTCTCACCGCTAGAGTGTGTTTTGCATAGGAGTTCAACTGAAGCCGACTTGGTACGTAACGATAACGGCGATTTCTTAAAGGTTATGCTTGCTCGCGAAGCAACCAATATACTCGTATATATATATATATATATATATATATATATATATATATATATATATATATATATATATATATAATGTGTGTGTGCCAGCTTTCCATAATTATGATGCAGCATACGTAGCATACGTCTGATTAATCTTTACAGTACATTAAAACGGCTACTATATATCTATGAAAGCAGTCATCGAAAACGCCTATTGGCAGAAAGCGCTGGCGCAACCGAAAACCGAAACCTCGAGCGAAAGGTTCAGCCTACTTGGCGCAGCAATACATGTACATAGGCTCCACCCACGTAGCCTTTGCGGCACTGCCAGAGGAAGTTGTCGCCAGGTATATACCTCTACAACATAGGAGGCCCTCGAAGTACAGTACAAACCGCTGCAATTGAAAGTTTAAAGGACAGCTGAAACGAAATTTCAATCTCACTAAATTTGTTGTAAGTGAGTAGTATATACCAATAAAGCAATCGTGGCAAAGCCACAGGGCTGGTCATTGCGTAGCTTCCTTGTTAGCAGCTTTAAAAAGCACGTAACGAGACGACGCGTGCAGCTGGTGGTGGTGACTATATGTGACATAAGTCTCCGCACGCCGCCTCCAAAATTTTATTGCGATAGCAATTATATGGTCACTCCAGGCGCATTTCCGTCATCGTCGTCGTGATGATCCACAAAAAGTTCAAGTGCGATAACATTGTCGCCGTGCCCCATATGCTTCATGTACGGGTAAGAGAGTGCGAGGGTAAGCCGATGGCGGTGGCTCAATCTCGCGCGCGCAAGGGAGGAAAGCGGGGATATAGCGCGCAGTCTTACATTGCGCACAAGGCACAGGAGATTGGGGAGAAAGTAGGGGGGAGGGGTAGGCAGGGCAGTGGTAAAGCCCCTTAAACGGCGGCTGTGTATGGCGCAGCTGTGTGGGCCCTATATCGAAAGGGGTCTACGATGGGGACAGAGTGCGCTAAATGCCGATATCTTCGCGTGCGCTGTGTTCTCGCCGCTTAGTTCGCGTTGATGTGAAAAGCAGCACGAAGGTCAACTCGCTTGCTGCTGGTGCCGCGCTTCCTCACACCAGCAATTTGACATCGAGTGTGCGCGGTCACCTCATTCGATGTGTTCATGTTTGCTTCTGCACGTGACACGCATGCTTAAGTTAGTAAGCGAATGTTTACAAGTTTATACGGCTGATAGATCTACGACCCTTAATTCGTACAGCTGTCTACTAATTTGCTATCGCAATCAATACTTCGCTTTTCCAGCAAAATTGCGACCTTATTTTTTTTTTTAAGCACGCTGCAGGCAGCCGCAGATAGCACCTTATCCGGAAGATGACGCCAAGCAGCCGCGCGCTCTTGGTATTGCGTCCCTTCTAGCGAGCGGAAATGGCAGCGATTTTTTTTTCTTTCAGTTTCGATATTTCTTTTTCAATTTCAATATTACCCGCCATGGTTGCTTAGTGGCTATGGTGTTGGGCTGCTAAGCACGAGGTCGCGGTATCGAATCTCAGCCACAGCGGCCGCATTTCGGTGGGGGCGAAATGCGGAAATACCCGTGTGCTTAGGTTTAGGTGCACGTTAAAAAACCCCAGGTGGTCTAAATTACCGCAGTCCCCTACTACGGCGTCCGTCATAATCAGAAAGTGGTTTTGGCACGTAAAAACCCCATAATTTGTAGTTTCAACATCAAAAACGTGTTTTTGAGAGCTTTTCGTGACGCTTCCGCTCGTACTACATACGCCACACTTCGCATGGAATCTTTCCTATATCTACATTATCTTAAAATGGGCTTTTCACGCGTTCCAAATTTCGTTGCAGTTGGCCGTTACGACAAAGCTTTAGCTCGGCACCTCTATTTGAATACTTATGAAAACCGTGAAATTGCTTTTCTTGGCAACCACTGCTCCGAGGTTATGTTTGTTGCATATACTTAAAATCCAGTGACTTCACGAAACTAATTTTTTATTTACGCTATCAATATCTTCAGAAAAAAATTCATATTTGCAATATTTCAATAAACTCAAGTACCAAGTATTTACTATTCGTACTTAACAATAAGAAACGATATTGCAATTCCGTAAGCGGCGACTAATCATACATCTAAATAAAAAAAGAAAGGAGAAAGATCAATTATATGCGTTCTGAAGTTTACCACTGAAGTGTGAGTAGAACTTTTGCA
This sequence comes from Dermacentor albipictus, assembly GCF_038994185.2. Taxonomy (NCBI): domain Eukaryota; kingdom Metazoa; phylum Arthropoda; class Arachnida; order Ixodida; family Ixodidae; genus Dermacentor; species Dermacentor albipictus. The sequence goes on from NC_091825.1 coordinate 86,868,317, forward strand.
GAACCCTCGTAAGTATTGCAACACATTCCTGTAAGGCTTGAACTCGCATATCAAGTCCGCCTATTTTAGATTCTTTAACAGACGCAGTTTCATAACTGTGGTATTAGTTTTGGGTGCAGTATTAGGGATCTTAAACTTCATGCTTAACTTTTTTTTTTAACTTCCCATTCTTGGAAACTTTTGCAAAAGGTTCCGAACCCCTAATTAAGTACCTGCTTTCTGGAGTCATTAGAATTTAACTTTCCCTTTCAAATTCAACTAATTTCATACTGAAAAAATTTGCGCCAAGGTACAAAGACAAGCCGAGAAATAACAAGGACGATCGGGAGTTTCAGTTATTGGCCAACTCGGGTACACAGGGTAACACGTGATGTTCAATATTTGTTCTCTTTTGGTTTTCCTATTTATATGTGCCTGTGTTTAGCGCTCGTCTTTGTGTCTCCACGCAAACTTCTGGAGTCTGCATTTCAACCAACTAGCCCTAACTAATTTCATTCATATGACTTCAGTGGCTGTCTTATAGAAGCACTTCTGCATTTTACATTACTTAAATATGGAAATTGCAGTTGGCCCCGAGCTAACAAGCTTCTTAATGCTTAGCAAGAAGTTTTTTACAAGGTAATATACTGCGAAATGGACATGAGGAAGGAAGTGATGAAAGTTGTTGAATATTGAACCTTCCGGCTGCAGCAGATAAGTAATAGGCGTTAAGCTTTGAGACAAATTGGATTGCATTTCAATGAATGGCCTTAACACGTAGTGTATTAGACGCTTTGTTCTAGAGAAATGAGAAAATGGCTTGCAACAAAATGCAAGAGCTTGCGAGCCTAACTGGTCCTGAATGTGGCATGTCATATGTATAGCTTGTGGAGCATAGTTTAGACACAACTGGCAAAGAAAATGTGAACACATTTTATTGTTATAAAGATCTCTAACAATGAAAGATCCTGAGTATGTGCTTCATCTGTGCAATCACTCAGGGGTACTGTATGCAGCAAAAGTAAGTCCCGCGCTGACAGAGGTAGCGATGAAGGCACTGAACTTTGCACCACGTTTGTACAGTCTATCACACTCACACATCACATAACTGTAAAGTTTTTGGAAGAATAAAAGAGTGGCACAGCAGTCAGTGACTAGACAAGCTCACACCACTTCTCCAGTGTCTTGAGCGTCTCGAGGCAGAACTTCTTGGATGTCACCTCGAGTTCAAAACACTTGTGCTCTAGTCGGCAGATCTGAAACAGATAAAAAGAAACTAGAGGATTGCTGAATAGATAAATTACAAGAGATGCTAACTGAAGCCAAAAGGCATGGATGAGGTAGAATGGCCCACCAATTCACTTTTAAAGGCCTATTTATTTAATTGTGCAACCAGAAGACTACAATTGCAGTGCCTAGTGCTGCAGGAACAGTGTTAAAAGCAGCAGAAAATATTTTTGAAGAACTTTTCTAACCTGTGGACACACTTTGGTTTTTGTGGAAACACTAAGGTTGCACAATAGTGACACCTAGCCTGCATAAGTAAGAACAGGAGAAAAGTTCTAGTTTCATCAAGAAGAAGTCATTTGTTTGGTTTATTAAGGCGACTGTAACTGTGGCTTACACCTTCTGAACTATTAAACTATTTTAAGCTAACCTACATATGTATTTACTGGACATACAGAGGGAGAGGCATAAGCCATATAGGCAGCTCAGCAAAAACACAAAAACCTTGCTGATCATCCTCTTTATTGCCCAGCTGGGTGCCTTCATCAGCCCCCGTGTGAGAATGGCCCGAAATATAGTATGTATAAGCCCTGGCAATTGGAGCATCATCCTAGCAGTTAAAGAGGGGTAAGGTTGTTGTAGGGGAAGTAGGATTTCAGACAAGCGAGATGCATGGACTTTAAAAGAGGGCATGGCAGTTAAGCTATAATCTTACAGGTGACCGTGGTGAATTGACGTAGGGCCTTAGAAGGCCAGGTGTAGGGGGACGGAAGCTTCCAAGGCAGGCAAACATAATGGCAAAGCATCTAAAGGACTAGAGAGCAGGAGGTGAATGAACAGATATGTGGTTGCTATCGTGGCATGCCCCCTGAGCCCCAGCAGTGGTGTCACAGGCATACTTTGTAGCAGCATAGGTAGCCAAATTAGGTAGGGCCTCAATGGGCAAAGCAGGGTGGCGGCCAAATGCTCTCAGCCCTAGAGGCATTTCGCCATCATTGGAACATGTTAGTGGCCGAGTGCTCAAAACAGTGTTTTCAGGTTTGCTGTTATCTGCCTGTGTACCACTCTATTTCATGTATAATTTCTGTAATCTTTTGCTCTTGGTTAGTTTGTGTTATTTGAGGTTAAAAATGTGCGCTTTGTATATTATTTCTATTATAAGTGATGAGTGTGTATACGTTATAAACATTACAAGCGTGTTGTTTACAGAATTTCAGCTCGGCATTCATCCCCAATTATAACAATAACAATCGTGCATGTACTTATACAAAAATACTCATCAAGTATTTATAGATATAAAAATTTTGTATTGTGAGAAAGTGTTGCGTCCTTGAGAGGAATGCTACAAGTGTCGTCTGCTACGACGCCTGCTTGCTGCAAACGCAAGACTTTTCTCGCAGACGACAGGCACTTGCAAACTCTCTCCCTCTTTCAAAAGGATGCGTCAGCTGTCACGATTGCTGAACGTCTTCAAGTACTTTTAAGCACATCTGCTGCAGTGATAGCTAGGACGCTTGTGGCCTCCTACGAGTCATCATCATCATTAGCCTGGTTACGCCCACTGCAGGGCAAAGGCCTCTCCCATACTTCTCCAACAACCCCGGTCATGTACTAATTGTGGCAATGCCGTCCCTGCAAACTTCTTAATCTCATCCGCCCACCTAACTTTCTGCCGCCCCCTGCTACGCTTCCCTTCCCTTGGGATCCAGTCCGTAACCCTTAATGACCATCGGTTATCCTCCCTCCTCATTACATGTCCTGCCCATGCCCATTTCTTTTTCTTGATTTCAACTAAGATGTCATTAACTCGCGTTTGTTCCCTCACCCAATCTGCTCTTTTCTTATCCCTTAACGTTACTCCTATCATTCTTCTTTCCATAGCTCGTTGCGTCGTCCTCAATTTGAGTAGAACCCTTTTCGTAAGCCTCCAGGTTTCTGCCCCGTAGGTGAGTACTGTAAGACGCAGCTATTATACACTTTCCTCTTGAGGGATAATGGCAACCTGCTGTTCATGATCTGAGAATGCCTGCCAAACGCACCCCAGCCCATTCTTATTCTTCTGATTATTTCTGTCTCATGATCCGGATCTGCCGTCACTACCTGCCCTAAGTAGATGTATTCCCTTACTACTTCCAGTGCCTCACTGCCTATTGTAAATTGCTGTTCTCTTCCGAGACTGTTAAACATTACTTTAGTTTTCTGCAGATTAATTTTTAAACCAGCTCTTCTGCTTTGCCTCTCCAGGTCAGAGCATGCATTGCAGTTGGTCCCCTGAGTTACTAAGCAAGGCTATATCATCAGCGAATCGCAAGTTACTAAGGTATTCTCCATTAACTTTTATCCCCAATTCTTCCCTATCCAGGTCTGTGAATACCTCCTGTAAACACGCTGTAAACACGCTCCTACGAGTATGCTTCATATTTTCTATTGATGTACCGCTTCCGAAGCATTATGGCATAGATTTTCACTTACCCATATTGTGACACTAGATTACAGCCAGGAAGCAGCAATCTTTCCTACCACAAGTAAGTTTGTGTTCTCAAAGTCCTAAAACGCGCATTTCAATGAGAACATAAACGAGCAATGCATAATGATGCCTTCAATAATATGTGATTGTCAAGCCACGAGAAGTACAACCGTCTATGTATTGTATCAGCAGTGCCTTCTTTTTAATATTCTGAAGTTTCATAAATCACGTAACGCTACAGCGCCAACCTAACACACTTAACAAACTAAGGTCCAAACGGTCAAAACATGTTCTTTCAACGTTTACGATGCCGTCGCTTTCTCATCAGGGCTTCAACATTGCAAAACAAACATCGTCCCAGTCACTAACCCAGCATGCTATCGCCACTTCGAGCAACAGAACAAAGGCAGAGAGCTTTGTGTTCCACTGTCCCACTGCAGGATATAACAACTGCACTTAAAGTGAAACCAAAACTGCCAAAAAATACTTGTTGACTAGTTTGCCAGTCAACAGAATGCCAATCCGTAGCCTGTACTTCCCATCATTCCCATGATGGTTGAACGATCGCAGCACCAGATTTCCCTCTAGTTATACTAATATGAAACTCTATGACGTCAAGCAAATAAAGTTATGCTGTGCACCTAACAGCTTCAAGAAAGATGCCGACAAGAGGACAGAGCTGCTCTGGGGAGAACTACTCCCTAATAGCTACCCACACCAAGCCTCTTTGACCATTAAACGCTCACTACCAATTCACTGTCGAAGCTGTTAAGAACTCCATCAATCCGAAGCCATCCAAGCTGTATTTGAGGTGCGTCTTCTCAAAATGAGATCAGCACGACAGTGAATCTGCGGCAGACTAAGAGCTACTCCCTGATAGCTACCCACACCAAGCCTCTTCGACCATTAAACGCTCACTACCAATTCACTGTCGAAGCTGTTAAAGGGAAGCTGAAAGGCTTTCCAGAAAAAATGAGTGAAGAGCAGTACGCCGTGGTTTTCAACCTTCTGAATTCGAATATCGCATCGAAATTGAGTGAAAGAAAGTGCAAACATATTTTATCTCGACGAAAAGTGCAGCAGCAGACACGCCCAGCTCGCGTGCCTCGTTTCCGCTTGTGATTGGTCGGGCGCCTCGTGACGTCAACAATGGTTCGGCTTGCAGACGACGAGTGAACGCGCAGCCATCGCCTTGCTTGCAGCGCTGTTGCTGTCGCGTGCAAGATCACTTGTAAGGGGTTCATACTTGTACATACTACACGTACGTACATACTTGTACATACTACATGTACGAGCCGATTGCGAAGAGCCGGCCTCTCCAAGAAGCAAAAAATGCTGGTGCAAGCACTGCTTTCCACGCGAACGAAGGCGAAGTGTTAGTATCTCCTTGTATTGGAAATGTTCTTTGGCGAGTATGTTTATTGCTAAGCTGCATTCAGCGTTCCAGTAGGTACGTTTCCGGGCAAACAACTGTAGTGTTATGTTCCTGCATGCCCCCTCGTAGAACATAAGCGGTGATGCGATCTTCAGCATTTGTGCGCTGCCCCAAAGCTGTCGGCAATCTACACAGATGGTTTAAACGCGGGAAAAGTTTACCGGCTGTTGTAGCACATGTAGTATAGAACCTTCATCAGCGCGCCATCGCACGCTACTCGTAACCAGCGAATTCCGTCGGCTACGTGAGATGGTCGGTTTCTTATGTGTGCGAGAGAAGGGGGAATGCAGTGTCTTGGCGTGAGCGGGCTTTCCAACACATGCAAACTTTACGCTTGCACTGCGTTATGGTAGCTGCATGCAGGCTGTTTCACAACACAGGTGCGAATAGAAAATTCGCGGCGCTTGGCGATGAAACCTGCGTCAAGGGTGGGCGATAAACATGCACCTTCCATTCAGCGTGCTAACAATATTTTTTTTAGGAGAACCCAAAGCACGCATTATTGATAAACTCCGGTAGTAATCGTCACGGAAGTGGTTAGAGCACAACACTTGTTCTTGAGCGCTTGAAGTTGTTTCGCTTCACAGCAGCCTCCCACTTAGCTGAAAGCTTCTTGTCTTGCAGGAACTAATGGAACATCGGAACATCGTCGCGACTGCTAGTGTTCGTGCAAGCGTAGGCTGCACAGAACGCTGGCATGATCGGCCTACAAGTTCAATTGATGCTGCGCACGTCAACTATCACTCCTACATACACACAAATAAAGGAATTTAGGGTCGAGCGAAGCAGATTAGGACAGCACGCACGCAGAAATAAGCCCAGTCAGGCACAGTCGCGGAGACTGCAAAGGAGCAGAACACCAGTGTTGACGTCACTAAGCCGCGGTTTCCGGTCTCTGCTTGCATCGTCAGCGTCAGCAGCAGCGCGCGGCGCTCGATGGGGGGCGGAGCTACAGCGCAATTTTAACTGATGACTGCGTCGCTCCTAAGTGAAAAATCCCCCCCAAAATTTTACCTTCATGGTTTATAAGGTTCCCGCATCCGTATATGAGCGTCTTCTTGAATTCGACAGACTCTTCAGCTTCCCTTTAAGAACTACATCAATCCGAAGCCATCCAAGCTGTGCTCGAGGTGCGTCTTCTCGAAATGAGATCAGCACAACAGTGAATCTGCGGCAGACTAAGTTACAGCCTGATGTAATCTACCCTTGAACTGCGGATTCAGTGACAAGCGGCTTCCACTCAACAAAATGCTGATGAATGGGTTGGTTTTTGGAATCTACGACAGCACAGTACAGCAATGCTTCTAGGGAGAGAAGAATCTGACTTCTAAACAGCTTCTGATCCAGCAGTCACAGCTGAATCTGCTGCAAAGCATCAAAAAGTTATGCGCAGTCAGCATCAGGAAGACCCAGAGATAACAGCCAAAGTGGAAATGCAATGTATGAAGTCGCATGAAGAAAGGCAAGATGAAAAAGCATCAGGTGAGTGTTCGGAACGCCATTGTTTTTGGTGCCTGGCCAAGAGCATTGTGTAATGATGAAAGTTTAAAAGCCGGGAAAGGACATTTAGCCAAAGCATGATGGAAAAAAAACAGAGGGCAAGTGAACCATCAGTTGTAAAATGCCTCAAGTTTATGCCAATCAAGAATGATGATTTGCTAAGTGATAGCCAAGTGACTAGTGGTTGCCGCAGGTTTATCATTATCATAAGCATTGGCAGCAAAATAGTGCCCATGGAAGTGGATTCAGGAGCAGGCAGATTGATTAGTATCAGCGAAAATGTGTCCAGAAATGTGAAGGTGGTGAAGGGAATTACTCCTCAAAGAATGAGACATATAAATACTGGAAAAAAATTCACTTTCTGTAATAAATAGGCCAATCTAGTTGAGGATAAGCATATTCTATGAAAAAAAAAATATTCGCGAAAACTTTTTCAGCAATGGGAGGTGGGGGGGGGGGGGGCAACACCAGACAGAAACCTGGAAGTAGGCTTTAGCCCAAGCTATCTATGGTTTCATTTGGAATTTAAACAGCTCTCGGCGAACGTGAACCATAGCTGTACATTGCATTTGCTTTACATCACATGTCCGATACTACAGCAGCCAGATATCTTGCAGTGGTATTCTTGTCTATGTTATCTTGTTACGAGTGGTACCTTGTCTACCAGGAAATCTTGTGTCTCCTCTGAACATGCTATCAAAAGAAAGCAAGTTGTCTTGCTCATATTGTATTCCTGCTCTAAACGAATAAATGATGCTTGCTGCCTGTCATTCAGTGATGGCCAAAGACACTTAGCCAGAAACTTTATGCTCTATAGAGGAACTCGTCAAGAAAAAATTTTCTGGTATGTTGCCTGTAGGCAACACTCATCCATAAAGGTTTAAGCTTGAAGAAACTGACGTTCAGCTCATAATCTGGGCCATAATAGGGCTCAACATCGTCGGGAAGGCCACAATTTCAGTCAAGTTCAAAGAGCAATACTTTCAGCTGCCGCTACTCGTAAGAACCAACGGTGGCATATTATTGAACCATGACTGGTTCAGGCCCTCGAGCATCAATTTAAATTAAGAATTTTTAAAACAATTAAACTTTTCTGGACGTTTATGGCGTTCCATTTTCAGGCGCCACTCTACCACCAGTGCACATCAAACTGAAGCAGGATTCACAGGCAAAGTTTCTGAAACACCACGGTATTCTTTTCGAACTCAAGGATGACTTCATCACTGAGCTGGACAAACTGGAACATCAAGGTGTTCTGCAACCGATGCAGTACACAAAATGGCCCTCTTCTGTGGTCACTGTGTGAAAAAAGAATGGTTAGTTGAGAGCATGTGGAGGCTGTCACAGTATATTCAAACAGGCAGTAAGGAGCAACCTTTACTGCTTACCTACTAGTAAGGGAATATTCACAAAGTTGTGAAAGGACTAATAAAATTTAACACAAGCGTACCAGCACCTTGTGGTTCATGATGCTTTGGCCATATTTGCTCACAATAAATATATTAAAGGGCCTGTACAAAATGCTATGTTTACCATTCTATATTCTGGTGACACCCTGACTCTTCCAAAAAGAAATAGATACGGTGCTTGCCAGTTTACCCCAGGTAGCTGCATACCTCCACAACATCCTGGTCACCAGCGAAAAGGCCAAGGAGCACCTAGGCATCCTCAATGAAGTTCTCAACCAACTGTCAAAAGCAGGACTGCATGCTCTAGGCACCAAGTGCTAGTTTTTTAAAGAGAACCTGGAATATTTGGGCCACTGGATAGATGCATAGGGAAACTACCCGTCAAAAGCTTAGGTCAAGGCTATTACCGAAGCCCCTGCACAAAAGAACAAGGGACGGCAAGCTTGTCTATGTAAGCTGAATTCCTACAGTTGCTACCTCAGGAGTCGTTCTGAAGTGACTGAAGTGTTGTACCACCTACTGGACTGTGACCCTACGTGGATGTGGGCAAAAAGCAGCAGTGAGCCTTCAAAAGGTTCAAGATGGTGCTGACATCAGAGTCGCATATAGTGCACTCAATCCTGATGTATTGTTATTTATGTATTGCGATGCATCAAACATGGTTGTGGGAGCCATATGAGCTCAGTGCAATGCAGAAGCATGCAGGCAATCTGTAGCTTATGCATTAAGAACCCTAACAAAGACAAAATGCAATTATGCCCTGACTGACCATGAGACTCTAGCTATTGTCTATGACAATCATCAATTTCACCAGTACCTTTGTAGGCGAAAATTCCGCATCTTTACTGATAATAAGCCACTCGTACGCCTGTTTCACTGCGGAAAGCAGATGCCAGTTGTACTGTGACCGGGCATGTTGCTATGGTCTTTGATGTTAATGGCTTATGACTACAAATTGGATTATAGAAAAGCACTATACAGTCGACTCCCGATAATTCGAAGCTGCTTAATTGGAATTTTCGGTTAATTAGAAGTCAAGTGCTGGTCCTGTCAGTTTTGCATGTAATCCTATAGAAGAAATCGCTCGATAATTCGAAGTCCTCATCCAGTAATATTGTTTAATTGGAAGTTAATTTTCAGCCGGGATCCTCGAGGTGACCGTCATTCTTTGGTAGAATGTGCAATTTTTCAAGTGTTGCAACAGGTCCGTGCTCCGCGTTGGTGTCATCGCCACTGCAGCCGCTCGCAACGCCATCCTTCTTGGAGCGGCGCGATTATTCATTGCTACGGCTGCCGTGGCCTCCGCGATCAACTCCGGCGGGAGGCGAAGCGGCTCCCACGCGGGTGCCATAGGTCACGCGTGCTGCATACTGGCAGTGGCGAGATTGTGCGAGATTAGTCTTGCAGCGTGCGCAACGTATGTCGAGGCATGTGTTGGTCAAGCGCCTTTGTGCGGGTAGCTCATAGGCTAGGTTGTTCCACGGTTGATTCGGAATTGACTGTACCTAGTCGCGCAGTTTATAGCCATGGCGAACCGTGGCTCCTATCGCACGCTCGACCTGGCAACGAAAGTCGAGGTTTTGAAGGAAGTTGAGAAGGGAGGTGCCGCCAAACAAGACATAGCGTGGAAGTACGGGATCAAGCCGAACACGCTCTCAAACTACATCAAGAACAAGCGCACAATAATGGATGCATTTGAGAACTACAAGTTCAAGACTTCTCGGAAGCGAATGCGCACCGGCACTTACCCAGAGTTGGAGAAGGCTCTGCTGGTTTGGATTAGGGAGGCCAGGAGCAACAAACTTCCTCTCAGCGGAGACATCGTTGCGATGAAAGCCCGAACGCTTGCAGCAATGTTGGGGATCAATGACTTCGTTTCGTCAGATGGATGGCTGACGCGCTTTAAAGATCGCCATGACCTGGTTTTCAAGAGCGTGTGTGGTGAAAAGGCGTCCGTTAACCAGGAAACATGCGCCACGTGGAAGGACGGAAAGCTGCGTGAATATCTCGCCGAATACAGACCAGAAGACATCTTCAATGCAGATGAGACTGCACTCTTCTATCCGCTTCTACCAGAGAAGACCCTGACATTCAAGGACAACGACTGTGCTGGGGGCAAACACAGCAAGGAGAGAGTGTCGGTGCTGATCGCGGCAAACATGACTGGCACGGAACGATGTCGGTTACTTGTGATCGGGAAAGCCGTGAAGCCGAGATGTTTTAAAGGCGTGAAGACGCTGCCTGTGGACTATGAGGGGAACAAAAAAGCATGGATGACGGCCAAAATCTTCAAGAGCTGGATAAGCAAATTGGACCGCAAGTTTGCTGCTTCGAACCGCAAAATGTTGTTCCTTGTCAACCACTGCAGTGCTCATGTGAATGTGCCAGCCTTGAGTGCAATACGCCTCGCATTTTTGCCTGCAAACACAACGGCTGTTTTGCAGCCAATGGACCAAGGCATCATCAAGAATGTTAAAATCCTGTACAGGCGGCACCTCCTCGAGCGCATGATTTTTCTGTATGGATAGTTCCACAAAGTACGAGGTGAGCTTGCTTAGTGCCATCCACATGCAAACTGCTTCAGGGCTTGCGGTTTTGTGGCAGCTTCTTTGGAGGACGCCTCTGAAATTTCAGCGGAGGAAGCGTCAACAAGCGAGCTTGACGGCACTGATTTCGGTGATGCTCTCGGGGACGTCAATTTTGAAGATTACGTTGCCGTAGACAAGGCGGTCGAAACGTGCGGTGCGCTGACGGATAGCGAAATTGTAGAGATTATTCGGCCCCAGGAAGCGGCCCAGGAAAGCGACGATGACGTTGAGGGCGAGCCGCAACCTAAGGCTGCCGATGTAGCTGCGGGCCTTGCTCTAGCGGAGCGCTTCTTTGCCGCTGAAGGTAACGCGGAAGAAGCGTTCCGCCACATCTACAGCCTGCAGAACTTGCTTTCAGCAGCGTGATTCGGCAAGAAGAAGCAAAGCAAGATGACCAACTATTTTTCTTAGAGAAAATACTCGATTTCGCCACAAATAAAGTGCTGTTTTTTGTGTTTTGTGCTTAATTGGAAGTTCGTTTAATTCGAAGTTTTTTGCGGTCCCCGTGAACTTCGAATTAACGGGAGTCGACTGTATTATGGTAATGCTGACTGTCTAAGCCAGCCACCAATACTCGGAGACCAGTGGAACACTGAGGCTCTAGGCAACATCATTCTGCTAGAAGCAGTGGAGTACTCCCCTGTGAGTGCAGAAGATGCCACATATTCACTGTTCCCTTCACTGTCCAAAGTCAAAAATGGGTGGTCATAGCTGGCTGGCCAGAAGAAGGTGTGCACCTAGAATATTCCTCCAAGTGAGGTGTGAAAAGTTGTCTCTTCACTGTCACAGCCTCTTGTTGGTAACTGAGTAATATTACAAGAACTACAAAAAAGTTCTTGTCATTCTGCATGCAAATCACCCTAGCTTAATGGGCATGAAAGCTCTCCAAGGTCACATGTGTGGTGGCCAAATATTGATGCCTAGATCAAAGAACTTGTGCGTCCTTACAAGCCCTGCCAGAGAATAGGCAGAGCGAACCCAAGATGTCTACATTTTTTTCGGATTCCAAATGTCTATGAAGCAGAATTCATACAAATTTTGCAGGACCTGTTAGGGGCCTTTGCTTTTGTGTTGTGGATACCCTATCAAACTGTGCTGACTGAAATACTGTCATTGCTTGACTTGTCAGCAATGACTGAAAAACTTTGCAGAATGTTTGGCTCATAAAGATTGCAAGAGTTGGTTGTTTCTGATAACGGCACCGCATTTTCAAGGAAAGAAATGCCATCCTTCTCGAAACTAAACGGCTTCCTGCACATATTCACAGCACCATACCATCTTGCAAGCAATGGAAGGCATAAACGCATGGTTTGCAAGCTAAAGCAGAGCCAGGGTACAGTGGCGTGTAAAGCCTGTCGTTTCTTTATTAAAGCAGCACTCCATGCCACATTTGGAGACCAGGAGAGTGCCAGAAGAATTCATGCTGGGCAGGGGTATCTTGTTGTTTCACCTTGTAAAGACTGCGGCCCGACGTTGATGACACCAGGTGTAGCAAACTGCCCCCCTTGAAGAAATTCCAACACAGTGATTCTGTGTACCTGCGGGACTCCTCTAATGCTTTGCAGTGGCTAGCCGCACAGGTGCTAAGGTGTGTAGGTCACGTTATGCAGGAAATGGACACATTGGATGGGTGTGTACATTGAAGTCGTCGCAACAGATGCAGAGAGCATGGGAAACTACCTCGAGCCAAACACATCAGCCTCTACTTCAAGCTTGCAGCAACACAAACTACAGTGTATCGTCTGGGCCAGAAGCTCTACAAGTGTGCTGCAGGTCTACCCGTGAACGTCGACCTGTGCTTCATTATGGCATTGACTACTAGAGGGCAAGGGATGTGGTAACTACCTGAATCGGCTGGATAGCCTGTGCACTGCTCCTCTTTTCTTAAACGCATCGTCCGTGTGCAGATAAGCAAGCCACTGTACCTACACAAACCCATGTATTTCACAGAATCAAAGTTGTCTTACAAGAGATGCTGCAGCGTTAACATTGGTGATTACACATATATAGCAGCCTGAGGTGAGTCAAGTGTAACGGAAAGCGCATGCAATTGAGGCACAACAGGAATGCAAGGGAGACAAGGCAGGTCAAGCTGAAGCATATCACTAAATGTGGAACAGGGAGAGAAAAAGCCCAGGTCAAGAACGATTTTGTGGGAGCACTGTTCAAGAACAACAAGTGCAATATAAGCTGGAATATAAGTCAAGATATTTTTTTGATAAAAGCACGCTGATGCCGCTCGGTCTTTAGCAGAATGTGCATCCTCGTCTGACAAACCATGGCATGCACGTCGGTAAATGCATAGGCAAAGCTGCATTCATATTCAAGTACTATTGCTGTCATTTTTTTTTTCTGTTGCTGTTGCTGTGTCTTCTTGTATGCGCTCTTCCAACTGACCTCACTTGTGATTTGTTTTTTGTTTCTTGTCTGGTGGGCAATGAGTTGTGGCACGAGAAAATGAACACGTTTTGAGTATTTGTTTTCGCTTTTTTTTTAATTACACATAAGGAGTTAACCTATATTTCAGCTCATATGGTCCAGTTTATATGGCAATAGAGTTGTCGAGTGGCCAGCAGTAGGCCCAAGGGTAAATGCTTCAACATTGGCGACCTATATGACTGGCAATGTTAGTCATATCATAAGAAGCCAACAAACACTGACACGGAGGACAACACAGGGGAAATTACTTGTGCTTAACAAATGAAATGAAGAAACGATAAATTAATGGAAATGAAAGTGGATGAAAAAACTTGCCGCAAGTGGGGAACAATCGCACAACCTTTGCATTTCACGTGCAATGCTCTACCAATCGAGTTACTGCGACGCCGTCTCCCCATCCACTTTCTTGGGTATTTATGTTTCCTAGCAGAACCCTGGTAGTGCTAGCCAGCATCACCACTCACAGACCTTGTCGGCCGACGTGGAACATCCTTTATGCCACAGGCATCACGAGAACGTGATCTTTTTGGGTGAAGGCAACTGGTCAATAAAGCCACACATGCTACCTGAAGGCATCAATGTTGCCGCATTCGAGACCCTCGTTATGTAATAAACGAGAAGAAAGGAGGTTAACCAACAGGCCTGATTTTTATTAGTCATATGTTAGGGGAATGTTGGGAGTATAGAAAATTGTATTTACAATATATATATATACCATACAAAATGAGTCAGAGTAGTTAAGATGGCTGACCACCAACAACACGCAGCAGCCAGCATCCCGCAATCTTCTTCTTCCTCTCTTCTTTGATTCTTTCCTCCTTCCATAACAGGACCCCCAGGTGGGGAAGCCCCGTCTCGGTGCATGGTAGGTGAAGAATTGCGAGCAAAGTATGGCTCCAGCTGCAAAACGTGGACGACGTCAACAGGCATCGGACTTGAGAATGCATCAAACTGTAGCGGCCCAATCTCGTAATTTACGTCATTAACTTGACGTAGGATTTCATAAGGCCCTGTGTAGCGAGAGAGAAGCTTCTGGGAGAGGCCAACCCAACGACATGGTGACCAAAGGGGCACCCAAGCACCTGGCACAAACTTAACATCGCGATGGGACCAGTCATAACGCTCTTTTTGTATATGCTGCGAGGCTAATAAATGAGATCGGGCAACTTGACGTGCCATGTGAGCGCAATCACCGACTTCACAAGCGTACTCAGTTGCAACACATGGCACAGAAGGGAGGATGGTGTCAAACATACAAAAGACACAAGGGTGAATATCCTGTGGTGTCATGTCGGGAGGAGTTATACGCGAACGTCACATAGGCCAGCATGGCATCCCAGTCTCGGTGATCGTTCCGTAAGACCACTCGTTCGTGAGTGGTAAGCGGTGGAGAGCTTGTGCTCAATGGCACAAGAGCGGAGGAGGTCTTTGACAACTTGAGACAAGAACGAGCGGCCACGGTCTGTAAGTAACTGTCGAGGTGCACCGTGGTGGAGAATGATGTCGTGAAGGAGAAAATCGGCGACGTCTATTGCGCAACTAGTCAGCAACGCCTTTGTTAGCGCATAGCATGTCACATAATCAGTAGTGACAGCAATCCACTTATTCCCTCTAGTCGTTGTTAGAAAAGGGCCAAGCAGGTCAAGGCCTATGCGAAAGAACGGTTCAGAGGGAATTTCAATTGGATGGAGTTGTCCAACAGGTGGCAGAGGAGGCTTCTTCCGGTGCTGACACAATTCGCAAGTTGCAACATAACGATGCACGGAGCGGTAGAGACACGGCCAGAAGGACCGACGTCATATGCGGTCATATGTATGCAAAATGCCAAGGTGTCCCGCCGTCAGTGCATCGTAAAGTTGTTCGAGAGCGGCCGATCGCAGATGACTAGGAAGGACAAGGAGCAACTCAGGGCCGTCGGGGTTTATATTGCAACGAACATGCGGCACGTGGTGTCAGTGCTGCCAGATTGCACTCCGGCGATGATGGACTGTAAGGATTCATCGCGTTGTTCAGTGCGCATGTCGGTCATGTCAGTAAAAGCCAACACGCAGGTCACCGGATCATGCGCAGCAAGCTCAAGGGGATCCACGAGGTGATGAGAGAGGCAGCCAGTGTCCTTGTGCAGACGTCCAGACTTATAGTTAACAAACGAAAATTCCTGGAGCCGCAAAGTCCAGCGATCAAGCCGTCCTGTCGGGTCCCGGAGGGAAGACAGCCAGCTGAGCACGTGGTGGTCTGTAACGACCGAAAACGTGCGGTTGTACAAATACGGCCGGTACTTGGCGACAGCCCAAACTAAAGCCAAGCACTCCCGCTCGGTGATTGAGTAATTTCTCTTGCCAGGTGACAGCAGGCGGCTGGCGTAAGCTATCACACACTCAGTACCATTCTGTTATTGTGTGAGAACAGCGCCGATGCCATGGCCGCTTGCGTCAGTGTGGACTTCGGTCGGTGCACAGTGGGCAAGTATTGGAGGAGTGGTCAGAAATCCGATGAGAGCAGCGAACGTGTGAGCCTGCTCAGGGCTCTATGAGAATGGCGTGTTCTTCTTTATAAGATCTGTCAGGAGCCGAGCAACGTTGGCGATGTTTAAACGGCGAATGTAAGAACACAGGCCGACGAAGCAGCACACGTCAGAAGCATAACGTGGCACAAGGAAACTGAGTACAGCGGAAACCTTTCCCGGATCTTGTTGGACACCGGATGCGTCAACGAGGTGTCCCAACACGGTAATCTGACGGCACCCGAATCGACACTTCGAGGAGTTCAGTTGGAGGCCAGCTTTTCGGAAGACTGCAAGAATGACAGCGAGTCGGGTAAGGTGGCTGCCGAATGTGGGAGAAAAAACAATAACGTCGTCAAAATAACAGAGCCAGGTGATCCATTTGTAGCCTCGCAGAAGAGAATCCATCATACCTTCATATGTCGCAGGAGCATTGCACAGGCCAAAGGGCATGACTTTGAACTGATATAAGCCATCCGGTATGATGAAGGCTGTCTTCTCGTGGTCCATTTCATCAACTGAAATCTGCCAGTTGCCGGATCGAAGATCGATGGACTAGAAGTATTTAGCTCTGTGTAAGCAGTCCAAGGTGTCATCGATGCATTGTAGTGGGTAGACGTCTTATCGCATGATATTGTTTAAGTGGCGATAATTGACGCAAAAACACCAGGTACCATCTTTCTCTTTTTCACAAGGTCGACAGGCGAAGCCCAAGGACTGGCTGATGGCTCGATGACCACTTTGCGGAGCATTTTGTCCACTTCTGATTGGATAACTCTACGTTCAGCATGCAATACACGATAGGGACGCCGACGAATAGGATTCGTGTCTCCAGTGTTTATACGGTGCTGAACAACAGATGTTTAGCCTAAAGGCCTGTCACTGAAATCAAAGATGTCACTGTACGATTCAAGCAGGTGACGTATGTCTGTGGCCTGCGCAGAGGTGAGGTCAGGTGCAATCATTTTTTTCAAAGTCATCCGTTAAGGAACCAGAGCTGTGAGCTGCAATTGGCGCTAATAAGCCACTCTCGGCATTCAGACTCTCAATGTCACATTTGGAACCACCAGAAACGCTTGCCAAGAACATGCCGGCCAGAATCACTTGAGGGCACAGGCTGAAATTCAGAAGCGGTAGAAGGACGTCATTGTTAGTAACCGTGACCAACGCATGCAGGGCAGCAACATTCCGGTTCAAAATCACGTCGATGATGGGGCGAAGCACATATTCACCGTCAGGAACCTGTGGCTGGGCAGTCAAAGTGACGTAAGTAATTGCCTGGGGTATTAGACGCACATCGTGAAGTGAGCACAAGTGCGGTGGGGTTGTGCACAGAGCATTGGTGAGTTGAGGCAGTTCTAACTGAAGAACGCCGGTCGCGCAGTCAATGAGAGCAGAATGAATGGATAAAAAGTCCAGTCCAAGGATAACGTCGTGAGGGCAGTTGTCAATCACAGCAAAGAGAACAGAAGTAGGGCGTCCGGCTATACTTAAATGCACAGTAACCATACCAAGAACAACCAGCTTGCCGCCGTCAGCCATACGAATCAGTCGGGCAGGTGCTGCGGTGAGGACCTTTTTTAAACGTATACGTAGGCTAGCACTCATCACAGATACGAGGGCTTCAGTGTCGACGAGTGCTTGAACAGGTACACCGTCTATTTTAACGTCAATTATACTTCTCCTTGTGGGCACAGACAGAGGATTTTCTGCAGTTGTAGGCAATGCAGCACCACCTCTGAGGGCTGCATTTCCTAGTTGTCCGAAAGGGTGCGGCCAAAAGCCACAGGGGTCGAAAGGCGACGTGGCTGCGGTGAACAGGAAGATGGGCGACGTGTTTGCGTCGAAGGAGACTAGTGTCCACGTGGCAATGGTGAGCGGCTGTACCACGCGTTCCAAGCAGAGTTGTCGGCGCTGTTAGACTTAGCAGTAGGCAAAACATTGTGGGCATTTCCATTAAAACGGCTCAGGTTGGTCGGCGTGCGAGGTGTTGAGGGCCGCGAGTTGCGACAGCATCAGGCGACATGACCAATGCGGCGACAGGTGAAACATATCGGCTGGTCGTCCACAGTTCTCCACTCAGTCTGGTTACGATAACGCAGAGAGAAGTGTCGGGGTGGAGTGAAAATAGTAGAAGGGCGCTCGTTAGCTCTGGGATTGGCAACAGCACACACAGACTGTAAACAAATGTTTTCAAGTTCCTGGAGAACGATGGCTTGTACGAGGGGAACTGAAAATGTGGTAGCATCAGGGCTACGCGAACAGAAAGCTGCGGGCGCCCATTGCATCCAGTTCACGTCTAACAATTGGCACCACGTCCTCTGATGGCGACACATGCTGCTGCGCGGGTTGATCTTCACATGTCGATGTTGCGGCAGTATCGAGGAGTCTGGTGAATGGTTGCACGACGCGTCAGCTTTTGGCCTGCTTGAATTGGCAGCACTCTTTAATGATTGCATCAGCTGTAGAGCAGCTCTTGCACTTGAGCAGATTAAAGGCATCATCAGCAATACCCTTAAACGCCCCTGAAACGGTTCGGACAAATTTTGTAGGCGCATAGGGTACAGCTTAAGTAGAACATTCGCACCACAATTTAAGTGAAGTGTTACGTATTAATGGAGTTACAAGCGATTAGAAGTTACCCTCCTCCCTAGCCATGCCTTTCCTCCTCAACTCGCTCGCCGAGCGAGCGGCGCTAAGCTCCGCCTTCACTGGTCCTGCGTCACGATGCGACGTCACATCGTCCACTTCCGGTTGTTGGAGCACGCCTCCACCCGCGCGAGACCTCTCCGCTGGCCGCTTGGCCGTCGACCGAGAGCCATCGAAGCAGCGTGCGTTGCGAGCATTCTGTCGTAGCGCCAAAGGTGGCCGGTATTCCGGTAACCACAGGCAAGCTGGTCATTTCGGCAAATGACTGGAGGCATAAACTCAAGCTGATGAAGGAACTTCAGAGTAGACGTACGTGAGCAGCCTGATCGGTCTGCACTGTCCAGACACTTGTTGGCGCAGCGCTTAACCAGTCAAACGAAGCGCTAATACTGCTCTAACCAAGTGTAAAACATTTTAAACATTTATAAGAACAACGTGTTGATGATTACACTCCTGCGAAAAATACACACCAGCAGCAAAGAAGAATGCACTTCGTTGCTGCTACTGTGTATGGTGGAGCTCTGTGCCACCAGGTGGCTGCACCGTGCAGACCGTTCACATTTACATTTCTGCTCATCTCATGGCTCATCCCGGCGCAGTCAAGCGGCCAGACCCTGTCCCCTTGCGCTTGTGTTTGCCCTAATACCGGACTTGCAAAACGCTATTGCGTTAGTAATATTCCGCTGTAAAGTGACGGACACAAACGCGCAAATCCTGGCGCCTATCGGATAGCCGCAGTCCGATGCGCAGCAGCCAGTTCGCTCGTATGCTGCCTTGCAGAGAGACACGATTTCGCAACTTCACATCTTTCCAGTCGCTACGTCTGCAGCCCACAACGCAACAAGGGTGATTCATCGTGCTCACGAAAAGACTGATCGACACTGACGGCGAAGCTCTCGTCAAAGACTGCGCACGTTGTAACAGAAGCAGACGACACTTGCTATGTGCCGGAAGTGCTCAAGTGTACTAAAAAACTATTCTTGTGTATTCTCTTTAAGTTATTTTCTTTTTACAAAAACAAAGTAACTAACATTCCAACTATTACGAGCATCATTTGTTCACCATAAAGTTGGAAAAATTATCGACCACGCGCCCTGGTCAGCCAATCAGATAGCTTGCCCATGTGACGTCATATGGGTTATTTGCATCATATGGGTAGGGGCGGCTTAAAATTCCGCCGAGCAGTGCGCTGCGATCGACAGCGATGTGCATTTTTAAAACCTTATAATAAATTATACGCTTTACGCAGAGCACTTAGATGTGTCAATTAATGATCAGAAGGACCTACTCTAACGACTCAGTACGTTTGCAGAAAATCGCCAAAATCGTTTCAGGGTCCCTTTAAGCACGTGCCCGACCTTCTCAGCTTCTGTCATGTCGTGATCGGCTTTACAACAAAGTGCCAGCACATTCTGGATGTACGAGACATGGGACTCCGTGGGGGATTAGGCACAGGAGGCCAGTTCCTGCTTTGCAGCAATTTTACGGCTGGCTGGTTCGCCAAACAACTCCGGCAATTTCTCTTTGCATTGGTCCCAGCTGGTTAGCTCCTCTTCGTGGTTTTTCGTACCACACCTTTGCAGTGCCTCTTAGGTAGAACAACATGTTAGCTAGCACAAGCATAGGGTCCCATCTGTTGATTCCACTCACGCATTCGTACATGGCCACCCACTCCTCTACGTCGGCGCCATCAGTCCCGCACAAAGTTCCAGGATCCTTGGGTTGCACAACGACAACCAAAGGTGACAGCGACGTAGCATGCAACGGTGATGTAGGAGGCGGCAACGACGTTGATCCCGAGTGCTCACCGTCTTTCATGGTGCGGACAGTGATGCAACGTCCACTGCGGAGCTCCGTTTCCAGCCGTGGTACTACGCACCTCCCACCAATATGTTACGGGGATGTTGGGAGTATAGAAAATTGTATTTACAATATACATATACAAAATGAGTCAGAGTAGTTAAGATGGCTGACCGCCAACATGCAGCAGCCAGCGTCCCGCGATCTTGTTCTTCCTCTCTTCTTTCATCCTTCCGTAGCAATATCATAACAAGCCAACAAACACTGAAACAGAGGACAACATAGGGAAAAGTACTTGTGCTTAATAAATGAAATAAAAAAACAGTAAACTAATGGAAATTAATGGAATGCCATGCAAAAGTACAGCACTGCACTAGGTGCATATCAAACTCCCGTTCATCACTACATTCAATATACTGAACGCTGCGTCGCATTGTGCCCCTGCAAGAGCACTTCTCCCAACAAGGGTGCTATCCTTTCTTGCTTCATCATAAATATTCACGTTAATAAAACGGCACTGTTTTGACATGCAGATGCTGTCAAAGCATTGAAAATGAAAGTCAGTACATGCCATGGACGAAAAATGAGCAATGTGCATGTCTCAAAGTAGGGAGGGCTTGAGCAGCAAGGGTCTTGTTTACTCTCCGTAAAGCCGGAGTTACTTCAGTAAGCTTACCCACATCACAGCCGTGTATTGCGGCGAAGCGTGCTACCAGCAGATGTTCATTATTGGAAGGAGGATTGCCACACTGCTTCAAGAACAGAAAAGGCACGCTGGCCCGATACATGCGCACCACAAGGAATGGATGGCACTTGATCTTTTCACTGAGTGGCTCCAGTCATGAGATCAGTAAATTCCCGGTTTTCACATTCTTTGGAGAGCGCCCAGGACGTGCGGGGTTTTCAGATAAGCTTCAGATATTTGATATTTTTGAATTATCAATATATTAGCACTATTTCACTATCCACTTCAAGTTCAATGTATTTTGGTCCGACTGTAGCACAAGTGCATTCTTCGTGTCACTGTTTAATCATGCTAGCTGTGCTTGCGTGCCTTTACTTGAAATGTGCAACAGATATGACATATCTGCTGCACATTTCAAGTAAAGGCACGCCAACACATTGTGTTGGGCCGATTTCACTGTTGTAGTTTTATATGCTATATTTAGCAAGAGCATCTACATAGTAAGGTATTCTAAAGAAAGTGGTTGTACTAAGCTGTACAACTGGTTAGCTGATGGACGATTTGCACAATGAACATCAAAGAAACTGAATGATTGGTGTACTGATGGTCCATTCGCAGAACAAATCAGTAGTGATGGGAGTGAAAACACCTTGGGCAGAATTTTGAAGGCTAGGGCTGTGCAGAGATATCACTAATGGTGAAAAAGTTAGTCGAATGTCCGTGCACACGCTGCATAAGTTCCAAGGAAATCTACTGAAACCTCAATTTCACCAAAACAAGCAGTGAATCTGACGGTACAGTACAGATACCGAAGCATAATATATCATCCATTCTGTCTTGCATGCGGCACCTAAATAATCCACAGGGAGATAAATATATTGCTTCGAATCAAATTATTACTGTAGGCAAAACATGTCATCTAAAACAACAACCACGAAAAAAAAGTTGTGCTGCAGCCAGTATGGGATATGCCACTATGTTAATTTTCTCCTACAGGTCTGCACACATAATGAAGTTTGCCATTCGCATTTAACAGCAGTGTTGCTACCTAAGTAAGCTTACCACTAAAACGAGCGGAGTTCTAGCTTGGTTTACAGCAAATGTGCTCCTAGCAGATCTCACCAACACCTCTTATGAGGGTTTCAAATTTGCAAGAAATTTTAGTAAAGCCTAGAGGATGTAAAAAGCCAGCAATTAATCTCAACGTCTGTTTTGCTCGAACGCACCCGCATAATTCTACAGACAAAGGCTGAGCTTACACACATTAGAAGTGGCCACCATGCGTAAAATAGAAGCCAGGGTTTTCCTTGCAACTGTCATAGATCATAACTCGTGTTCAGCTAAAATTTTTTTTTTGTATGTGTATGAAGCACAAACATTTAATGAAGACACAAAAACAAGTAGACACGAGAACAAGTGTTTGTCCAACCGCCTTCTCGTTTCTGTGTCTCCATCAAACATTCACACTTTGCACAAAAAATTATGCAGCACTAATTAGCCCTCAGTAACAATCAAATTATCTGTCACCCCCATGCCCACGTAACTGGCATATTAGGTCTTTCTCTGGTAACCAACCAACCTGCTGCTGTAGGTTCTCAATGATCATGTCCGAAGCCTGCAGCTGGTCTTTCAGGCGTGCAATCTCCTCGTCCTTGTGGCAAAGCGCCTCGACTTCATCTTTCGGCTTGGCCACCTCCTGACCAGAGCTGGGTGATGCCGTCTCACCAAGGTACCACTTAACAGTACCATCATGCTCGTTGGGAAGGCACACCTGCGGCATTGCTGTTGGGAGGAGCCTGCGGCCATGCTGTACAGTTGGCACAAAGTCCTGGTCTCTGAAATGCCTCGAGCAAATTCGTGCTTTGGTCCAGTTTGAAGGCTGCTTCTGCCCCAGTGCAGCCAGCCACAACTTGCGACGGCGGGAGTTCCTGGGCAGTGCATGATAAGACACCTGCGAGATGATTAATTGAGAAACAATTATTAAGTTATTACAGTGAAGCCTGTTTACAGCAAACTCCATTCTACCCTAACAAGCAGTAAGAGGAACCAAGGGGCAAAATACTTTATCACTAGTTTGAATAACATGAAGAAAGCATACAGGAAACTTACTGTTCTTTAATTTAAACATAGAAATAATAAGAAAATGGAATTTAAAAGTGGAAAAGAAAAACAAGCTGCCACAAGAGGGAGACAAACCTACATATTTCGTATTGTGCATACAATGCTCTGCCATTGAGCTTGTGGAGAAATCCGAGTTGTGAATCCCGGCTAGCTGGTACACGGCCAATTTTTGTCTTGCACTTCCAATTCTGCCTCTTTCTTGCTTGTGATGTCACTACTACTGTTCAGTACAGAGGCTTAATGGGCACAAGTACAGACAAGCTGCCATGCCCATTTCCCAAGCCACTATTTTGGGTATTTGTAAATTTATTTGAATAGCAAGATTTAAAAACGGTACAGCGGGTTACGAGGGATGTCATAGTAGAGTGACTCCAAGTTAATTAAGACCATCTAGTGTTCATTAGAACGTACCCAAAGCACACTAAACGAGCGTTTTTGTAAGTATTGGTGCAGAACTTACTCAAGCACAGCTTTCTTTCTCTGGCCATCTATTTTTATTGCAACATTGTATTGTTTATGGCAAAAATGAATTCTGTGGTTGGCTAATTGTTAAAAATCACTATGCTATACTTAAATTTAGACTTGGGAGTGTTAACCAACATAAACGAGTGTTCACTACAAGAGAAGTTCATCATAATTACACCTGTTGTATGAAAGCTGCTGAAGGATTTTTTGGTTATGTTTCCACATGACTACATTAGTGAAACATTGCTTATTTGTTTTCCTTGCACTGTATGTATGTTTAGTTTCTTGTTTTCACTTCCCTGGCTTTCCACATGCTCCTCTAATCATTGTTAGTATATATACATGTGCTTTGATTAGAGAGAGAGATACAAACTTTAATGATAAGCTGGAGATGTTAGCCTGGCTAATCACCTGGAATGCTGCTCCAGGTGCTCAATGGTAATTATGGTATACACAGTGATCACGCAAACACATAACCAGCACACACAATCAGAGACACACAAATGCACACTAAAGATATTCACACAGCTTTGTTAAGGCCTGTGGCTCTCAGAAGCACCAGCAGCACTTTCATGGCAAGTAACGCGCAGGTGGTGCTCTTCTACGGGCTGAGAATGTATTGCAACTCTAAGCTCAAATAGAGCTGCAAGTGAAGAGTGGCCTTCAAAAATTGCTTCTTTAAAAACTAAAAGCAATAGCCACACAGAACACGTTGCATGTCCTCAAGAAGGTTACATGCCAAGCTCATTGGCGAGCCTATTGTATTTTGCACTTGAGCTCATTTATGTTGGCCATATTGGGTCTGACGCAGCGAAGGCATGCTTTATCTCACCTATTGAGGCCTTCTTGCAGCACAAAATCACAAGATGGGTTTTGAGGCGTCTGCACTGATAATTCCCAATAAACCAGAGGGATTG